>NW_027280559.1:0-47500 GCF_046629955.1 Centroberyx affinis
CACACACACTCACACACACACACAAATCTAATCTAATGTAATCTAATGTAATATTGTCTTGTGTAATGTAATGTGATGTAATAAAGTTAAGATGAAACTTCATTGATCTGCGCCAGGTGAGCCGGTCCGTCCCATCGACCCTGCTGCCTGGGTGTCCCACACGGCGGCCATGACAGGGGCACTCCTCCCCCACTACGGTACGACTCCCATCAGCCCCTTCACCATCTATCTATCTATCTATCTATCTATCTATCTATCTATCTATCTATCTATCTGTCTATCTATCTGCCTATCTGTCTGTCTGTCTTCATCTTCAATCTAGCTCTCTCTATTTTCCAGCATCTGATGTTCAGATGTGCCTGTCGTCTGTCATCCCTCACTTTTTTCTGTTTCTTTTTTTTATTCATATCCTCATTAGCTGATGTCTTCCTGCTTGTCTTCCTGCTTGTCTTCCTGCTTGTCTTCCTGCTTGTCTTCCTGCTTGTCTTCCTGAGCTTCACACAAAAGCCTCTTCACCACACACAGGACAGACAGTACAACATGATTAACATTAAAGCTGCACTAGGCGGTTATGCAACTGGCAGCAAGAGGTAACCGTTTGAATTTTTGAATCCTAAAACCTTAAAAACCTGTTTCACCCAACAATCAATCCATCAAACTTTATTTATATAGCACCTTTCAAACAAATCAAATGCAATTCAAAATGCTTTACAAGTGACTGACAAAACATAGGAGGTTAAAACTGGATTTAGAGACTGATGCACACCAAAACAACCAAACCCCCCCCCCCACCAAAAAAAGTTAATTGAATAAGACAACAATAAAAGATGGGTAGTTAAGATAATAAAAGATAAACAATAAAAGATAATACAAGCAATAAATACTACACAAAATATATAGATTATAGTAAAACAGTAAAATGTTAATGAAATAAAATAGAATAAAATAAATGAACAGGCGGTAGAGCGCTGCGTCAGGAATGCGCCCGTTACAAGAGGAAGGCGGGGCTTCTGAAAACACGATGCTAGCCAAACTGCTTCTGTAGCTCCTGTAGCCTGCCATAGCAATGCATCTGAGCCGGAAACAAAAGAAAGCAGTGGCAATAGCTCTCATTATTTATAGCAGAAGGCAAAGTTGTAAAAGCTCAGGGAACTCTGAAACGTAAAGAGTTAGCTTCTCTGCTTACGAAGCACAAAGCTGTGATGTCACCGGAAACGCTTCAGAATGCCAGCGTCAAACTGGGTCAAGGTGTGAACTTTCAAAACTAATTAAAAAAGTAATTAAAGTAATGCTAATGTATAGGCTGTGACTTTGACAGCAGCGTTGTCCGCCATGTTTGTTGACAAGCAGTTGTGTAGTTGTCACGGTAACGCGGGGACGAGGTCGTTTCAGTGGAAACACGTTAACGAGTTCTTGGGCTTTTGGCCTTTGGTGGAACGGGGTTTATGTTCTCCGTGTGTTCTGACCGAGACAACAAGCCAACGCCACACTGTGGGTTTTCAGGCTTGCAGGAAGAACGCCACCTCACCATCCACAGCGACATGGCGGCCATTGCCAAGGCGATGGCCAATCCCGAGTCGGGGCTGGAGGTTCGAGACAGGATGTGGCTGAAGATCACCATCCCCAACGCCTTCATAGGTGAGCAGCTCTTCCACACTGACCTCCTTTCCTTCAGGATTTCCCTCTGAAACACGTTCCGGTCTGACTGAACTGAGAGTTTGACTGATATCGGCTTTTGAAGGCTAGCATTTCCATGCCAAACACATCCAAAAAATTCCAAGTATGCAGTGTTTCCTCCAGAGTTTTCTTCTGGTCAGGGTGGAAAAGGCTAGAATTTAGAATTGAGATCATGGGACACTAAAACTCCCTGCCTTATTGTTTAACTTGCTGGTAACATAGTGAAATGATGACAACAGTATAAATAAAGAGTGTAATAGGAAAATGGTGGAAAGCCTCTTTTGTTTGCACTACTATTCCTGTGTTCTCTCCTTTTACATGGTACGCACCTTCGACACTGAGCCACCAGGACGTCCCGCAACTTGTTTACTTGTTTCTGTTGAACTGTGAAAAGTAAAAAAAAAAAATTCAGTAAAAAATTATTTATAAATAGTGAAACAGTGAAAGTAGTTGGTGAATTCTCTGCTGCCTCAGAAAAACACAGCAGAACCTGTTGAAACAGTATGACTACCTGTCTGTCTGTCTGTCTGCCTGTCTGTCTGTCTCTCTGTCTGTCTGCCTGTCTGCCTGTCTGTCTGTCTGTCTGCCTGTCTGTCTGTCTGTCTGCCTGCCTGTCTGTCTGCCTGTCTGTCTGTCCAGGTTCAGACGTGGTGGACTGGCTGTACCACCGTGTTGAAGGCTTCACTGACCGGCGTGAAGCTCGGAAGTACAGCAGCAACCTGCTGAAGGCCGGATACATCCGCCACACCGTCAACAAGATCACCTTCTCTGAGCAGTGCTACTACGTGTTCGGAGACCTGTGTGGAGGTGAGAGACAGACAGACAGACAGACAGACAGAGAGAGAGAGAGAGACAGACAGACAGACAGACAGACAGAGAGACCGACAGACAGACAGACAGACAGACAGAGAGACCGACAGACAGACAGACAGACAGACAGAGAGACAGACAGACAGACAGACAGAGAGACAGACAGACAGACAGACAGACAGACAGACAGACAGACAGAGAGACAGATAGACAGACAGACAGACAGACAGACAGACAGACAGAGAGACACCCCACTTTGGGAATAGCCGATCTAAACAATTACAATTATAAACTTCAAGAAATCCTTCAATTCTCAATACAGGTTTGAGGATCTCATCAGAGTGGATAAACTACTCACCAGAGTTCCTCTAGACTCCTGTTGGGACGATTTAGCAGAAGGCCACAGAGAAAAGGAATGTTTTGAGCCGACTTTTAAAAGAGCTGACAGTGGGAGCACATCTCAGTGCTTCTGGAAGTTTATTCCAGTAATTGGGAGCATAATTACTAAGCAGCTTCACCTGATTTAGTTTTCACCCTGGGAACAACTAACAGAGGTCTGGGTGGCTCATATCCTAAGAGCAGGTCAGAAATGTATTTTAGAACTAAGCCATTTAGCGCTTTATAGACAAGCAGCAGAATTTTAAAATCAGTTCTATGGCAGACTGGAAGCCAATGCAGTGACCTAAGAACTGGTGTAATGTGTTCTGTTTTCTTAGTCAGAACTCTGGCAGCAGCATTCTGACTCAGCTGTAAACGCCCCAGAGTTTTTTTGGGGAGACCGGAGAGAAGACCATTGCAGTAGTCTAACCTGCTGGTAATGAAAGCGTGTATCAGCTTTTCTAAATCAGGTTTTGACATAAGACCCTGTACTTTGGTTAATTTTTTTTAAGATGATAAAAGGCTGATCTTGATATGTTTGTTAAAATTGAGATCAGTATCCATAATAACACCAAGATTCCTAGCTTGGTCTTTACTCTTGAGAGACAGGGAGTCAAGGTGAGCCCTAATTGTCTCTCTTCCTTAGTACCAAAGATAATTACCTCACTTTTGTCTTTATTTAGCTGAAGAAAGTTTTGGCACATCCAGTCATTAATTTCCTACACACTAATACACTGAATCAGAGAATCTACAGGACCAAAGTCGCTTGAAGAAAGAGATATATAGAGCTGAGTGTCATCTGCATAATTGTAGTAATGAATGCTATTTTTCTGTACGATATGTCCATAGTTGAAGCATGTAGAGGTTGAATAAAAGAGGGCCAAGGATTGATCCCTGTGGAACTCCACATCAGACAAAGTCACCGATAGACACAAAGTAGTTCCTGCCTTGCAGGTAGGTCTTGAACCAATTTAAGACCGGGCCAGAGAGTCCAACCCAATTTTCTAGTCTATCTAATGATATTGTGTGATCAACAGTGTCAAATGCAGCACTAAGATCCAGAAGTACAAGGATAGAAAGCTTGCCTGAATCTGTGTTTATACGAAGATCATTCACAACTCTAATAAGGGCCATCTCAGTATTATGATGGGGTCTAAATCCGGATTGGAAATGGTCAAAGTGGGCATTTGAAATTAAATAGTTGTTAAGCTGGTTGAAGACAATTTTTTCCAGGATCTTACTAATAAAAGGGAGATTGGAAATAGGTCTGTAATTACTTATCACAGAGGCATCCAGGCAACTCTTCTTTCACAGAGGCTTAATAACAGCAGTTCAGAGCATTTGGGAAAACACCAGACAAAAGAGCGCTGTTAACAATTTGCAATAGCTCATTCGCCAAACAGCTAAAGACATTTTTTAAAAAGTTTGTGGGCAGAGGGTCAAGGCAGCAGGTGGACGACTTAAGCTGTTGTATAGTGTCCTCAAGTGTTGTGTAGTCAATAGCAGTAAAATTTGCCATATTACTTACATTATTTATGCGTGAAGGAAATGGAGGCATAACCTTCCTGTTAGACATGGAAGCACTGATAGTTTGTCTGATACTCACAATCCTATCACTGAAAAAGGCGGCAAATTCATTACATTTAGCAGTAGAAAGAAGCTCTGGGGCAGTTGATGCTGGGGGATTTATCAGTCTATCAACAGTAGTAAAAAGTGTACGTGCATTGTTTGTATTTTCATTAATGATCTTGGCAAAAAAGGATTGTCTGGCATTTCTCAATTCTATGTTGTAGTTTTGAAGCTCCTCTTTGTAGATATCATAGTGAACCTGGAGTTTTGTTTTTCGCCATTTACGTTCAGCCTTTCGGGTTAGGGTCAGAAATTTTCACCTTAACTGGTGCAATGTCATCAATGGCATTCTTAATTTGACAATTAACATTTTCAACAAGGTCATTAATACAATGCGCAGTGGGCATTTGTGACATAGACATTGCGTTCATAAAAGCTGCAGCAGTATTATCATTGATGTAGAGTTTTTTAACAATTTTTGGCCTAGCTTGTAGTTCCAGATTTATGGACACATCAAAGAAAACACAAAAATGATCAGATATGGCAACATCAATAGCAGCAGTTTTAGTGATATTGAGACCCCTAGTGATAATCAAGTCCAAGGTATGCCCCCGATTGTGGGTGGGCCCCGACACATGCTGAGACAGACCAAAAGCCTCTAGCATGCTAGTCAGCTCCCTAGCATGGTTATCATTTGGATTATCAATGTGAATATTGAATCAGAAATAAAACTTGAATAGTACATTTCAAAGTAAAAGCAAGGTATTCAAAAGATATAAAATCCCTAAATGACACCTGTTTGCACTGAAACACATCAGAGAAAAGAACTGCAACACCCCCCCCCCCCCCCCATCCCCCCATCCCCTGTCAGCTCTAAATTAAAAGAGATGCAGATGCAGATTCAATAAAAACAGCCATTCTGCCATTTCTGTCTAACCAGGTTTCAGTTAAAAACATAAAATCAACTTTATAAGTATTAATTAGGTCATTGATCAAAAGAGACTTGTTAGCCAGAGACCTAACATTAAGCAAGCCAAGCTTTATGGTTTTTTGGGCTACTTTAGATTATTAGTCACAGGCCCTGAGGCAGGATGTCTGCAGTTGTCAAGTTGTTTCACTCTTATCAAATTTGATAAGTTTGCAGCATGGAGAGGGTACGTCTTGCTTATTCTACTGCTAGTCAAAACAGGAATGGGGAAAGTTACAGGCACTGACGTAAAAACTCTTGGTGGTGGTTGTGATCCAGCAATACGTGTACTGGGCCCCAGCTTGATATGGGAAATTTCATGAAATTTCATGAATACCAGCTACATTGCAGACAGAGAGACAGACAGATAGATAGACAGAGTCTGAGTAACTAATTTGACTTCAAGTAATCCGTGCTAAAACAGTCCTTTTCCTCAATTGCCCTTGTACATATTTTACATTTGGTTCTTCTTTTCCTGCCAGTTAATAGAAAATTGATGTATGCAAAGCTCACAATATGAGATGGAGCATCTTCATCTTCATCTTCCTCTGTCACTATAGAGACAATCTGGTCCATCCTCCTGTCAGTGTTTGTGTTGTCAGATAAATGTTCAACCAGTTGATCAGGAACAAATTTAGGGAAACGCTGAAATGATGTGGAGCCGAGTCCGAGGTGATTCAGCCCCAAGTTCAAGTTCATGTCCTCAGTGTACTGGGTCCAAGTTGAAATTGGGACTCTAGCTTTACTTTAGGGTTAAAACACCCAAAATAGTCAAAGTAATTTTCCAAATATACAAAGATCGGCTTTAGAATTAGACCATATCTGAAGATTTGAACCCAGTCCAGAAAACCGGTCCAGAACCCAGTCTGAAAACTGTCTGAGCTTTGTGAAAGCACAAGCCTGACTAAGGGCCAACTAGTACTAATTGTTTAATTCTACATTTCTGTTGCTGTCAGATATGGCCGTCCTGTCTCTGCTGGATCATGAAGGAGCTTCCAGTGGAGGAGGAGGAGGAGGAGGAGGAGGAGGAGGGTCAGATGACTCGGTGGCTCCTCTCTCCCATCCTGGAGCCTCGGGCCCCCAGTGGCCCCCAGCTTTCCCCTACCAGTACCCCATCCCTCATCCCTACAGCTCCCCCCACCTCCTACACCAACTGCCGGCCTGGGGGGGAGGAGGACGAGGAGGAGGAGGAGGAGGAGGAGGAGGAAGCCAGCACAGTGACGGTGACAGCATCTTTCCTCTTTGCTTGTCTACATTTACATTTATTACAAGTTATCAAGAGAGACTGACAGGCAGCAGTAGGCCAACATTACAGAAGTAGATGGTTAATTTCTGTCTGTTTCTGACTGAACTGATCATTTCATCACTGATCCATCTGATTGATTTAGTGTTTAGATAATGTCAGAGACTAGGGCTAAAGACAAGACAGTTTACTGTGTCACAGTAACCTACATTTGGAAACAAATCCACCTTATCACACTATTCACTTTTACTGAGAACGTTACTCCTCCATGGACTGCAACCTTATCGAGGTGAAGGGGTTTGCGTGCCCCTGTGACCCTGAGAGCTGTGTTGTCTGGAGCATTGGGTTCCTGGTAGGGTCACTCATGACAAATTGGTCTCAGGGGAGGGGCCAGACAAATAGCAGTTTAGACAGACCCTTATGACGGTCATGGATAATCTTGCCCGGATTAGGGACACCGGGGACGACTCCTGGAGCCAGGCCTGGGAATGGTGCTCCTAAGCGAGCACCTGGTGGCCAGGTGACGCCCATAGGTCGGCCGGGCTCAGCCCGAAGCTGTAACGGGAGGCCGCTGCCTTGTGGGCCCACCACCTGCAGGGCAAAGCGTTTGGGTCAGGACCGATTGGGCAAGGCGCGAGAGCGGAGTAGGTCCAGGCGTCTCGGACCCTGATGACCAAAACTGTCTGGGATGTGGAAAGTCACCTCGCTGGGGGGGGGGAGGAGCCGGAGCTTGTGCAGGAGTTTGGGAGATACCAACTAGATATAGTTGGGTTCTGGTACTAAGGCCTGCCTGATCTGAACTCAAGTGGTGCTTTGTTGTTGGACTTGTGTGGTGTGGAGTCCGAATGGACTCTGTTCAAAATCTGTTGTGCAAGTGGCTGCTAGGAGTTGTAGTCTGAAGGCTTGTTCTGGCGGCAACCCAAGGACCCGCTGGTGGACATCAGGGGTGAGGGAGGCTGTCAAGCTGACAAAGGAGGCCTTCCATTCCTGGTTGGTGTGGGAGACACCTGATTTAGTGGGGAGGTACCAGCAGGCCAAGAGGGCTGCAGCTGCAGAGGTTACAGAAGCAAAAATCTGGGCATGGGAGGAGTTCAGAGAGGCCATGAATATTTTTTGAATATCATCGGAAGGTGGAGAGAGCACTTTGAACCTGAACCTGACAGACATGCCCCCTGTACAGGAGGCAGTGCCCAAGGATTCTGGGGGGTCAGAGTCCATCTTGTTGTCTGAAGTCACTGAGCTAGTTAGAAAGCTCTGCAGTGGCAAGGCTGCATGGGTGGATGAGATTCCTCTGGATATGCTGAAGGCACTGGATATTGTTGTGGCTGACACGCCTCTTCAATGTAGCATGGATGTCGGGGACAGTGCCTCGGGATTGGCCGACAGGTGTGGTGGTCCACATATTTAAAAAGGGGGACCAGAGGGTTTGTTCCAACTATTGGGGGATCACACTTCTCAGCCTGCCTGGGAAAGCCTATGTTGGGGTGCTGGAAAAGAGGCTCTGACTGGTAGTTAAACATCAGATTCAGGAGGAACAGTGCGGATTCCGACCTGGCCATGGAACAGTGGACCTGCTCTTCACCTTCTCGCAGATAATCGAGGGGGCATGGGAGTTTGCCGTTCCAGTCTACATGTGCATGGTAGATTTGACTGTGTGCCCTGAGATATACAGTGGAGATACTGGAAGAGTATGGCTTCGTTACTACGAGCTATTCGATCCCTGTACTCCCAGAGAGTTGTGTTCACATACTCAGTGTAAAATCAGGCTCGTTCAAGGTGAACGTTGGACTCTGACAAGGGTGTGCTTTGTCTCCGTTTTTGTTTGTGATTTTTGTTCATTGTTTTTCATTGATTTTCATTTGGGTAGTGACTGAAAGAATGAGGTGGCGGATACAAACAGCGGAAATTAGGTTTCTCAGACAGGTTGCAGGCCTCACCCTTTGTGATAGGGTGAGAAGCTCAGTGATCCGGGAGGATCTCAGATTAGAGCCGCTGCTGCTCCGCATCGAGAGGAGTCAGCTGAGGTGGTTCAGGCATCTGATAGGACGCCCCGGGTCGTCTGCCTTTGGAGGGTCGTCTGCCCAGGACACGCTGGAGGGATGATATGTCTCAGCTAGCTGGGGAACGCCTTGGGATTCCCCAGGAGGAGCTGGTGGAAGTTGCTGGGGAAAGAGAGGTCTGGACTGCACTACTGGTCTTGTTGCCACTGAAAAATAAATTCATTCTTGAAAATGGATGAATGTATGGATGGATTAGAACGTTACTGATTGGATCTGCAGCCACACCACAACAAGCTGCATCAGCTGCTTCTAGCTGGTTGGTGCAGATTTACACTTTATACATTGTTCCTCCATTATGGAGACTCAGCTGGTTGGCAGCAGATGATTTTTGGTTGTTTGTAATGTGTGTTGTTATGTATGTATAAGTAATTTGATCTAGAAACTGAAGCTTATTCTACTGTTATACTCAGACTAGAATGTCAAAGTTAATGTAAATGCACTTACCTGTTTGACTGCCGGATGCCGAAAATTCAATGAACTTAATATTATTCTTGATGTTCGTCTTCATCTCTTTTTATTTTACAGGAAGTCGCAGCAGTGGATCAAACCGCAGTGGAAGTCAGAAGGAGGCAGGAGGGGGAGGAGGAGGAGGAGGAGGAGAAGGAGGAGGAAAAGGAGGAGGAGGAGGAGAAGGAGCAGGGGGAGGAGGGGAGTCTAAGTCAGCAGGAGGCAGTGAATCCGACTCAACAAAACAGGAAGTGAATGCTCAGACCAGCGAGCGGCCGGTGGTGGAGCCCCCCGGGGACGACAGCACCCAGAACCCCCCCTCCTCCTCCTCTGGTCTCCATGGCAACAGAGACTCAGACCCCCCACCTACTCCCCCACCCGAAGGTCAGGGTCGGGACCTTTCCTCCGTCCCGCCCGAAATCTCCGCCTCCCGCCAGTCCTTCCGCCTGGCGATGGGAAACCCCAGCGAGTTCTTTGTGGATGTCATGTGACCCCATGGTGACGATGTCATGTTGGGTCAGGTGATGGGGGGCGGGGTCTGGACCTGTCAGAAAAGGGTCACATTTGTCACTTGTCTGTAAAAAAAACAGTTAATGTTTTTTTAAAAAGGACTGATCTGTACAGGTTTGTGCTAAAAGCCACTTCATGATCATATCTAATTATTTCGTACAGGTTAAATATTTTGACCCTGTCCTGCCAAAAGTATTTAAGACTTCAATGTCCTGAAGATCTAGTTTCTGAAGGGACTGAGATGACAGAGAGAGAGAGAGAGAGAGAGAGAGAGAGAGAGAAGAGAGAGAGAGAGAGAGAGAGAGAGAGAGAGAGAGAGAGAGAGAGAGAGAGAGAGAAGACTTGGCTGAAATATATTTGAGTTTGCTTTCAACTATTTGAGCTCATATAGGAGTTTAATTTATTTCAGTAGAAACTCAAACAGAAGTCCGGCCCTCAGCTCCTGGACCAGAGCCACACACACACAGTTTGTCCAGTGCGGTCTCCACAGTCGGCCATGTTGGCTCCGAAGTCCCGCTCCTTGGCTGTTGCTATAGTAACCAGTGATTCTGTTGTCCTTGTTACCATGGCGATGTTGTGGAGGACATTGTTCCATATTTCCTGCATGATTCTTGCTAATATTTTACGTTTTCCATCCCTTTAATATTAATTCTGACTGTTTTGACATGCTGCACCATGACTGAAGATATTTTTAAATGACTTTTGCCAAACCTCTCTGAAGAAAATAGAAGAAGAAAATAGCATTTTAGTCAGCAATCATTTGCCTGATCTAACTGATACAGGAAACCAGAACTTTCTTTCTCTCAGCTTCTGCTTTCAGGTCCCTGTCTTAAAGTTTTCCATGTCTGACTGGACTAACTCTGTCTATATATGGCTCTGGTCTAACTAGACTAGCTGTCTATATATGGCTCTGGTCTAACTAGACTAACTCTGCCTATATATGGCTCTGGTCTAACTGGACTAACTCTGTCTATATATGGCTCTGGTCTAACTGGACTAACTCTGTCTATATATGGCTCTGGTCTAACCTGTCAGACTGCTGTATTTTCTTCAGTGAAGAAGAGGAAAACAAATTCAGCTCTGTTAATATATTGTGGACTGTTACCACCTGTGTGTGTGTGTGTGTGTGTGTGTGTGTGTGTGTGTGTGTGCGTGCGCGCACCTATCAAAGTGACTATGTACAGTTTTCTATGTGTGTGTGCTGCATGGAGTCGCAGTTTTCCAATTCTGACCTGGACCACATGGAGCCATGCGACTCGTATTTGAACACTCCAATCACTATTTGTCAGCGTTGCCGTGACAACAAGTAAATCTGACATCATTCATGAGACACAACGATGGAAAGAGACAAACAGACGACTTGACGCCTCAGTTCAAACCCGGAGGAACAGAGGATCTGGATCTCTGAGGTTCTTCCACATCACGGCGGCTCAGTCGGCCAGCAGCTTCTGATCTTCGTTCTGAGAGAAGGAGCCGCTGAGGCAGAGGCTGATGTCATGCTGATGTCATGCTGATGTCATGCTGATGTCATGCTGATGTCATGCTCATGTCATGCTCATGACATGAAGCGATGCTGTCCTGATAGATATTGTCATGATAAAGCTTTAAAGGAATAGTTCACCCAAAAATGAAAATCCTGTCATCATCTCCTCCCCCTCATGCCAAATGAAACTCAGGTGAAATGTGTTAGTCCATATAACACACAGGGAGGCTGCAGCACAGCTTGGTAGCAGCCTTCTCCAAAACAACTGAAGTCAATGGGGACCTGTTCTTTAGAGCTCCAAAACAAAAACAGACAAACAATCACACTGTGAACAGAAAGACCTATACACCATTATTTGTTGCAAATCAATCAGCTGTAGTTCAGATTTGCACTAAATGATGGTGTAAATATACTGTAGGTCTTTGTGGAACTCTGAAGAACTGGTCCCCACTGACTTCAGCTGTTTTGGAGAAGGCTGCTATGGAGTTGTGCTGCAGCCTCCCTGTGTGTTATATGGACAAACTTCACCTGAGTTTCACCTGCATGAGGGGGAGGAGATGAGGACAGGGTTTTCAGTTTTGGGTGAACTATTCCTTTAAGCTGAACGACCGACTGACAGACAGTCAGTCAGCTGGTGACTGAACTGCTAACCTGCAGACAGGCCGGTCAAAGTCTCACAGCAAGGCGGCGTGTTTTTCGAAGGCGGAGAAATCACAGGAAATATGGAGCTCCTGTGGCATCTGAATGGGAAAACAGCCTTTGTTATTGTTACTCTGCTCATCACTGTCAGTTCATATTATTATGGGATGTGTGTTACATCTTACAGATGGGATATGCAGTGTGAACGGAGCCTGAGCGGCTTCACACTGATTTTAATTCAGGTCATTTTCTTTTCTAAATGGATTTCTAGTGATTTATAAACAAGCTTGTCATATCAGAAACAACTCAACAGAATCAAACATGAACATGAAGTGTAAATGTAAAATGATATAAGTCACCTAAGGACAAAACAGACTTAAACCTAAAGCTCTGCACTGACAAGACTTTGCCTCATCTAGAAGTTTTACACCCCATATCTCTGGAGTTTATTGTTAATATCAATGATTCATTAATTTTGTCATTTTTCTTTTATAATTTCCTCCATATTTCTGTGTATGTGACTTGCATTCTACTGTTTTGTGTGTGTAAACCTGATTTCACCCCAGAACGCAGTATACATTTATATATATATATGTTATATATGAGATATTTGGTTATTAACTGAAGATGGATACAGTGAAGAACGTCTCAGTTTAATAGTCGCTGTACACAGTTTTATGAGGAAAAGATTGTTTTAATTTATGATCATAGTTTTATTGTCTAATCATGACTTTTCTGTCTAAAATGAGAAAAGCACTCAATTAAAAAAAACTAATGTCTGTATTCTGTGTGCTGAATGTGTGTTTTTGTTTTAAATAGTTGCAGACAAAAAAGAAAAACTCAAAATTCTCAAACCCAAAGATCAAACCCTGCCTGCTCCTACAGGACAATTTCAGCCTGATTTCAGGTTTTTGCTCATTTTTTAGGGTTTTTCATCCCTTTCATATTAAATCTGACAGTTTCTACCTGCTGCTCCACCATTAAAGATATTTTTAAATCAGTGTTTCCAAACCCCTCGGCTCATTCACTCCCATTCAAATCCAAACAGCAGAGAAAACAGCTGGAGCCTCTGATTCAGTCATTAAAGGTGAAGGAGGAGCAACAATCTGCATCACAACGCTGAAATCAGGCTGGAAACTCTCACAGTTTGAAACAAGCTCAGTTTACTGTTTCATATTTCATAAGTTTGGGCCGGCCAGAAGATCTAAGAGACCTTGCAGCTTTGTGGAGGATCAATAATTCCCAGATGCATGACGGGGCCAGACTGTTCAGTGCCTTATAGGTAATGAATCAAAAGAATCTTAAAACTATTGATCCTTGTGGGGAACTATGGTTGTTTAAGCAGCAAATACTGAAAGGAAACAGCAAAGAAAAATAGAATATTAATAACAATAGAGTGAATGGGTGTAGTGTAGTCATACACAACCCACAATTTCAACAAGTAGATTGAATAAATGAGAATTATGAAATGTATTAAGAAGTATACAGCAGTATGAGGGTGTGCAGCATGCAGGCAGCAAGAAACATCAAGGAAAAATAACAGGATATGAAAATGTATTTAAAACGAGAAACATGCAGTATAAGTGAAAAATAAAAACACTAATGAGATGGATGCGAATGAGATGAATATGTAAATATTAAGAAAAGCGCTGTATTGTGGCAGCCTGGCCGCAGCAGGCCGTGCAGGGCGCAGACAGCCTGATGTGAGGATCAGGATTCAGGAGGCAGAGGTGACTGCTTCCTCTGCCGGACCCATCCACACTGCTGCTGCCTCGCGTCTGACTTTACCGGCTGGGAACGGTCAGAGCAGGGGAGGCACTGGCCGCATCGGTGTCAATATTTAACCTGCATGACTACATCAGCGTCAAACTACTTATTTACAGATGTGTGATTAGTTAAATGATGTGTAGTGCGACAGGAGCCTGGGCGGAGGACGGTAGTTTTCTGAATGGGACGCGGCCCGGGCTGCTGTCAGCTGACGGTCTGCTCCAGCCGCCGACATCTTGCCTCCGACCGGAGGAGACAAGTGAGTCTGGTCTTGACGTTCAAATGTCCTCTTGACGTGTCAGCAGGGCGTGTGGTTCACTTCCAGACAGTTAAAACAGAAGCTGTCATTCTGCGGAGCGGGTAAGAGACAGGCGGATAACAACAGACTGTCTGCGGCGCAGTACAGATTTGACCGCGACCGAGCGACGAGTCGTCAGCGTCTGCTGCAGTAACGTTAGCAGGTGTTGCTAGCTAGCCCCGATACGTGCCGTTGTCATGAATGGAGTAGACGATAAGCCATTCAAAACTGGATTTTTAATGTTGCCTTGTTCATCGGCAAAGGTACATACTTTTTAGAACGTGACTCAAGACATTTTCCGAGTCCATAGGAGCCTCCCTTCAGTTCGGCACACAGACAACCCACCGAACGGCCGTTACTTCAATACAATTTGAACTTTTAGAATTGGTTCGACGGTTATTCCGACAGTCTTCTTCCACCAGGATAACGTTAAAGGTACACCGTGGTGGGCGGTAGAGAAGAGTGTGAACCGGTTGTAAAAACTGAAATTTTGTCGGAACATCTGCTGCTTTGATGGATCAAATGAATGCCGAATTTTACAGAAGATCCTACGGTCCCGTAAAAGGTCTAAAATCATGTTATAAGAAGAATGTATTTACGCGAATTGGCAAAGCCACGTAAAACTGTCAGATTATTTAAATGGATTTTAGCTTTTGCCTTCTCTCCATACATTAGAGAACGGAACGTATCGCGGCTACTAGCTAGCGAGCAAGAGCTGATTCCTCCTCCGAAGAGTAGCTTTTATTACATTCATGCTTCTTAGTTGTGGTTAGCATTCTTGGTTTAGAAACAATTCATTGTACAAACGGAACTAACCATACGTGTGATGCATTGACAAGGCAGCCACAGTGATAACAGAAGCTAAGCTAATATGCTAGCTAGCCGTAAATGGATAGATCAGTTTAAATGAACGGTCTCACTGACAGCTAGCCGAGCTAATGAACAACACGAAGATATTTGTGTGTAGCCATATAAAGTAAAGGGGGTCGTCGTGACTGGATGATGGCTTAATTAACCCTTAATTAGCTCTCATTGACTTGGCCGGTTGACTGTTTAGCCGACGATTATGTGGATTTAACTGTTTGTCATTACAGTATATTCCCAGACTGCAGACTGGGTTTTGTAGTTGACATTGGTCTGACAGCAGTCGAGTTTAAACGCTTATCAGTAATTGACACTAGAGTTCAAATGCTGTGACCTGAGGTTAGAAATCCAGATGTTTAGGTTGTCATTACTTGTGTTGGTCACTCTGCAGCCCTGCCAGCTAGTTTAAGATCAGTTTATGATGTGAAAATGCCTCATTAGATCTGAATGGCTGTAGCTGTTCAACAAAATTCAACACTATCAACTTCAAAACTGGGTGATTGACAGGATTCATCACTCAGAAGGAGAAATTCAGTTTTGTTAGTGTGAATATTCCTCAACACTTTTGATAAAATTTGGTCATGGTCAAAAACACACACATACACCTGTCATTTCAATAAAATGACAATTTCAATTTCGAAAAATTGATAGGCTTTTTGATAGAAGGTCTTACGAATATCAAGGCAAGCTGATCCTTTAGTTAAGTCAGTCACTGTTGTGTGTGCTGTGGATGTGCAAAAGTTTTTTTCATGGATGACTAGTCGGTCGGTGGTCTGAACAACAAATTGGCTAGTCAGTGTATACAAAATGCAATTTGCAAAATGACTTGAAAAAATAACTAATATTAACCATTAAAAAAAATGAGTGTCGAGCCTTTGTTCGATGTAAAAAAAAAAAATCAAATGCAGTCTTACAGAAAATTACAAAGTAGCCTAGAAAAAAAACACCCTACAACAACAAAATAAATGCACATCCTCATGAAGGACTAGTCAGCTGGTTTTGATGTTAACTGAATTTAAAGATTCAGAAAAGGTCTGCAGTCAGTTTCTATGAGGCAGCGTGATTTCTACATCCGCCTGCTGGAACGCCATGAACTCTTCTGTTCTCCTCTTCCTCTCTCTCCTGCAGTACCTCTTCATCATGGGCAGCACTGACTGACTGACTGACAGACTGAGTGAGTGACTGACTGACTGACAGGCGTCCATCATGATCGGAGGACTGTTCATCTACAACCACAAGGGGGAGGTGTTGATCTCCAGGGTTTACCGGGACGACATCGGGTGAGTGCTGGAGGCCGGAGAGAGGAGAGAAAGAGACGCTTGTTCACTCCTCCATTCACGTTGTCCCAGTCGGTCCGGGGATTCGAACCGGCGACCTTCCTTTATTCAGCCAGGCAGTGTCAGTGACATCAAACAAACCAGAGAGGAAACATACAGACAGACAACAGACAGCACCAACAGAAATGGTCCAAATCACATAAAGGGAAGTTTTCTATTGGGAAATTTTCTATTGTGATTTTCTGCAGGCAGGGCAGCAGGAGGCCCGGCGGTCAGAGAGACGAGCCTGTAAGCTAAGGGTCACAGGTTTGACTCCCACTAAAGTAGACGTGTCCATTGACAGCCACAAGACACTGAACCCTGACCCCTGACCCCTGACTGCTGACTCAGTGGGAGTCTGGGTAAAAATTAGAGATGCACCGATCGATCGGCCGGTGACCAGAATCGGCCGGTTTTCAGCTGATCGGCCATGACCGGTGACCGGCCGATCAGTCTCATATATCCGATTCTGTGCCGGTCAAATTTAAGACAACAGTAAAAACTCCGCTGTAATTACGCTTACGGACCGCATCACTGTCGTGCCAATAATGACGGTAACGCACACCCTCGGGTGTAATATTGCGATTATACAACAGTTACCAACAAAATAAAAGATACAAACAAAATGTATTCATATCGTGGGGCAATTCGCTCTCAAAATAAAAAACGTTTTGCTAGTGTTATCTCCGTTTCCCTGGAAATACATGAGGTCTGACTAATAACTGGAAAACAATCAGTCACGTCAGTAGACTCCTATGTAATGGAACCTAGTTTACTACTCCAGCAAGTAGGCGGAGCCTTAGTAACGACCTAGCAACAGAGACGATTTCTAGTCCCTGTTGAGTCAGCCAGCCAACTTGAGCTAACAGTTAATGCTTTCTAGAGATCGCGGGATTTCCCAAACTGAATAAATACCACACATATAAACACAAAACTGCCTCGCTAGCTCAATCTTGTTGTAACTAAGATATCTGCTGAAAAAAATAATTTTTCCATGGACAGATTTAGCTACTATCTCCGCGAACTTCACATGTATTTTTAAGCTAGTAGCGCCGTGTCACCGACTCACCGGCACAGCTGATGGATGGCAGAGCGTCTGGTAACATCAAGGCTGAACAGAGTTAGCGTAGCGTTATATTTAAATATATTGTATGATAATATGGCGGAGTAATATTTAGTGATGAGCACGGCTAGGTGTGCTGTCATGCTGATTTGATCACGTTCTAAATGTCTAGTTGATCAATCAGATTGCTTGGTCGGAACTACCTGTTGTATAATAGTCCATAATAGTAATAGTCCGTGTGTTGTTATATAGATCTGTTGCACCTGTTTTCTTTCGGGAAAGTATTAAGTGGGATATACTGCAATTCATTTTCATTTGGATTTTATTTGTTCAAAAAAGCTCTGTCCAGTAACCTGGAGCACTTTTTTATTTTGAGATTTGTTTGAGTGAGAGTGAGAGAAGGTCCTGTAACCTGGTGCAGTTTTGGAGAAAATGTAAGTTATTAATAGTCAATGTTTTATTATGAACATACAATTGAATTTTAATTTTCAATTAAAGAAAAGTTACAAAAATGTTTGTGTGTGCTGTCAATTATAGTTCTTAGAAAGAAAATCGGAATCGGCCAAAATCGGAATCGGCAGGTCAGACTTTTAAAAAATCGGAAATCGGAATCGGCCAAGAAAATTGCAATCGGTGCATCTCTAGTAAAAATGTCAGCTAGTTGAGGGAAGTGTGAAATGTAATGAGACAGACAGAGAGAAGCAGAGTGGAAACAGTCTGCTGGACTCGACATGGTGAACCTTGTCTAAAGCTGTGGATGAACAGGATATCCAGTTCTTAAAAGGTCTCAAAATGTCTTAAAATAAATTTGCCCAAATTAATGGGAAAATACCCCCTAAAACACTCTAACTCTGTTAAAACAGCTACTGGTGATGAACTTTACATTCCTGGCTCCATCCAGTAGTTAACCGGCCAATCGTAGACGAGGTGATGTCACCTCCAGATGTTTCCAGCAGCTCCAGTGGAGTTTGATATGAGAAAATGTTTCAGGATGTAAAACCTCAGCGGTAAACGTCAGGTTTTGGTGTCAGTCCCTCAGAATCAAAGAGCGAGGGCTTCTTTCTAGAGCCGCCATTTTGCACCGAGAGACGTTCAACAATCACACAGGGAGAGATCCATCAGAGGAGAGAGGAGAGAGAGACCAGTTTCTCCACCACAGGAGCAGGAGAGAGACCAGCATGCAATGCAGCAGCAACACAGTTGGACTTCATGTCTCTTTAATTTCCTGCTGTCCTTTTTCTTATTCTGCCTGTCTATAGCGTCACTGCTGTCATCAGCTGTTCAGTTTTTAAGTTACTCTCAAATTCAACCCCAGGCAGCATTGGAAAGGCCTTAAAAAGTCTTAAATTTGTCTTTCTGAAACCTGCAGAAACCTGGTGAGGGCGAGATGCTGCAGCGTCAATCTTATAAACGCTGTAATGCAGAGAGCTTGTTGCTAGGCAACAGCAGCATAGTGATGAGCCCTGCAGCGTTACAGAATTACGGTCGGTAGAAAGGAGACTTCCCAGGGTGATATGGCAGTTTCCTAACATGGCTGCCGAGGAACGTTGGATAATGTTGAGCCTGGTTCCATATCAGTGTCCCTCACACACATATAGAGGATAAACAGGCTCTTCAGTCTTTAGCCTAATTAATTAATCCATCCATAAGGAAGGGTGAAGTATTAAAGGGGCAATAACTCAGGTTTTTCTGTATAGCTGTGGGGTTGTTAGGATTATTGATCAATACCAGTGACTCATCCATTGCTTCAGCTGCTGAGATTTCTGTCTTTCAAACCAGTTGTAAATGAAGTCAGTTTGCCAGTATGGGTTCAGTGTCTTGCTCACGGACACTTCGGCAGGACACGCTGCTGTTGATGGATTGGCTCGTTACAGGGATCGAACTTGTGACCTTTCCTCTGGTCTGGGATGGACTAACCACTGGGCCAAAATGCCACCAGAGAAATTATGAAATAACCTAATTGTTCCTCCTAGCCCTGGCTTTTAGAGCTGCACTGGGCAGACATAATCAGGACTCCCATACAGGTTTGGAGAGTAATAGAAACTGGTTTTGACAATATCAAACCTCCACCCTCCATGCCTCTCTTTTCTAGGCGAAATGCGGTGGATGCGTTTCGCGTTAACGTCATCCACGCCCGGCAGCAGGTCCGCTCTCCGGTCACCAACATCGCCCGGACCAGCTTCTTCCACGTCAAGCGCTCCAACATCTGGCTGGCGGCCGTCACCAAGCAGAACGTCAACGCCGCCATGGTGTTCGAGTTCCTCTACAAGATGTGTGACGTCATGACCGCCTACTTCGGAAAGATCAGCGAGGAGAACATCAAGAACAACTTCGTCCTCATCTACGAGCTGCTGGACGGTAAAGGAAGAGTTTAAGATGTTCAGGGCAGGAAGCGTTTCAGTTCAGCTTCCACAGTGGAAGGTGGGATCCAGAATCCACCAGACAGCTTCACTGTTTTAGAATAGGAGTCCAAATGACGGTCAGTTTCCTGCCAAAGTGGCAATTTCCCACCTTGCAAATATTGCAGATAAAGATTTTGTCATATAAATAGTTATATTGTGAATGTTACGCCTCGCACACAATGCATCCACCCATCTGACCTTCCGTAATTCTCAACGCAGTCTCTCCACCCAGCGGTTGGTACTGCACACTGTGTCTTGATGGAAGATGGAGCAGCGGCTCGTACACAATTCAAAGTCATTCAGATTTCAAAGTCTTGTTTGGGCTTACAAGCCAGCACTAGCTACCTAGAGCTAAGGCTAGCTGGCTAGCTAGCGAGCTACAAAAAGTAATCTGTTTTAAGGCTGGTTATTTAGACCTAAACTACCACTGCAACGAGTGAGAACATATTTTCATTGAACGTAACAATATTTTATTTATGCTACCTGTCATCAACGTTTTTAGTAAAAAGTCAAATAATAAAATATATATGTTATAAAAGATTAATTTATTGAAAACATACATTGTTTACTAGTTGCTATGCCAACCATGACTTCCGGTTGAAAATTCAAAGTATCCGTCACTCCATTGTGGACGGATCCGCTGTCCGCAAGGGGGCGTTGGGTTTGTGCTCCTCCACCGACCGACTGATGGTTTCGGGCGGAGTCAACAGAACTAACGTACGTCAGCTGTGTACGAGGTGTTAAGACCTGAGGCTCATCAAATTAAGATGAATGCAGTGTTCATATTCAAAATGGTATAGGGAAAACAATCATAATCTGATGGTCATCCTTGAGTTTCTAAAATTTTTAAGGTCCAGTCTGTAAAAGTGTCTCAGTATCTCAACCAGAAAAAGAAAAAGAAAGAAAATAAAATAAATATTATCATGTAGTTAGTCGGCCATTTTTGTAAGAGAAAGAGTCACTTCTGAAAGGGATAATATCTAGTTTTTTTTTTGGGAAACAAATATGATTGTCTTGTTCTTAACTTGATGATGATGATGATGATGACGACCTGTAAACACAACAGGAAGTGTGTGCCTCCCTGCGTCCTGAAGCCGTCGTCCTCCAGCTGCTCTGCCCTGCTGTGGTTTTTTTAGGTTTTGATTTTTGTAAGCTTGGATGAGAAAATCAAAACCTAAAGAAAATACAGCGCTGGCAGGAGTCGTCCCGCTGATGGTCCATGTCACTGTGTGTGTGGGGGGGGGGGGGTCACTGCAGGAGAAGAGAACAAATAAAAGAGTAGAATAAAATAAAACAATATTAAAGATTGAATGTCTTTGTGATGTTAATGGAAGTAATTGACAGAAGCCTTCAGTTGACAGACAGTCCAGTGAGAGAGCACAGTGTGTCTCTGGATATTCACTTTATCAGATTCACACAGCAGATGTGCACAGTGTGTAGATGTGCTGCATTAACTATTCACATGACAAGATTTACAGACGGCTACTGGTTTATCAAGTATAAGTAGCAAATATACAAGCTCATAGATAAGAATGTTGTGACGTTTCCAATGGGCCACGCCTACAAAGTGCGAAACCCTATTCAATTTCTATGGGCAAAACAAAAAAATCAGCATTTTGTGTGGTTTGGTTCCAATAATTGATGTGAAATGTATTTGGTGTTATTTATCGCCCAAAACCTTTTCACAGCTGTCAAGCAACTGATGATCATTATAATTTAATTATCTGGAACTCACAAAATGCTAACAAGCTAGCAAACTTCCATTCAAGAGAGGAGTCATAAGATGAGATAGGATAGACTTTATTGTCCCTCAAGGGGAAAGTCATCGTAGGCAGAGTGTTGCATTTTGGGACTTAAACATTTTTTTTAATGATCATGCTGTTGTTTGATAACTGTGAAAAGGTAACGGCTAATTATTTACACCAAACACATCTCACATCAAGTATTAGAACACAGAGAAAACAACCACAGAAAATGTTTATTTATTGTTTTGTCCATTGAAATTGAATCAGGTTTTGCACTTGTAGCACTTTGTAGGTGCAGCCTTTTTACAGCATCATCGCCATTCTGATCAATGTGGAGAAGTAAGAACAGGTCAGGTTGGTTTTTGTTGTCAGGTTGGTGGTTGTTGTCAGGTTGGTTTTTGTTGTCAGGTTGGTGGTTGTTGTCAGGTTGGTTTTTGTTGTCAGGTTAGTGGTGGTTGTCAGGTTGGTTGTTAGGTTGGTGGTTGTTGTCAGGTTGGTTATTGTTGTCAGGTTGGTTGTTGTCAGGTTGGTGGTTGTTGTCAGGTTGGTGGTTGTTGTCAGGTTGGTTATTGTTGTCAGGTTGGTTGTTGTCAGGTTGGTTGTTGTCAGGTTGGTGGTTGTTGTCAGGTTGGTGGTTGTTGTCAGGTTGGTTATTGTTGTCAGGTTGGTTGTTGTCAGGTTGGTGGTTGTTGTCAGGTTGGTGGTTGTTGTCAGGTTGGTTTTTGTTGTCAGGTTGGTGGTTGTTGTCAGGTTGGTTGTTAGGTTGGTGGTTGTTGTCAGGTTGGTTGTTAGGTTGGTGGTTGTTGTCAGGTTGGTTATTGTTGTCAGGTTGGTTGTTGTCAGGTTGGTGGTTGTTGTCAGGTTGGTGGTTGTTGTCAGGTTGGTTTTTGTTGTCAGGTTGGTGGTTGTTGTCAGGTTGGTTTTTGTTGTCAGGTTGGTGGTTGTTGTCAGGTTGGTTGTTAGGTTGGTGGTTGTTGTCAGGTTGGTGGTTGTTGTCAGGTTGGTGGTTGTTGTCAGGTTGGTTTTTGTTGTCAGGTTGGTTGTTGTCAGGTTGGTGGTTGTTGTCAGGTTGGTGGTTGTCAGGTTGGTTTTTGTTGTCAGGTTGGTTGTTGTCAGGTTGGTTGTTGTCAGGTTGGTTTTTGTTGTCAGGTTGGTTGTTGTTGTCAGGTTGGTTGTTGTCAGGTTGGTTTTTGTTGTCAGGTTGGTGGTTGTTGTCAGGTTGGTTGTTGTCAGGTTGGTTTTTGTTGTCAGGTTGGTGGTTGTTGTCAGGTTGGTTGTTGTTAGGTTGGTGGTTGTCAGGTTGGTTATTGTTGTCAGGTTGGTTGTCAGGTTGGTTGTTGTCAAGTTGGTTGTCAGGTTGGTTGTTGTAAGGTTGTTGTTGTCAGGTTGGTTGTCAGTTTGGTTATTGTCAGGTTGGTTGTTGTCAGGTTGGTTGTCAGGTTGGTTGTTGTAAGGTTGGTTGTTGTCAGGTTGGTTGTTGTTGTAAGGTTGGTTGTTGTAAGGTTGGTTGTTGTCAGGTTGGTTGTTGTCAGGTTGGTTGTTGTCAGGTTGGTTGTTTTCAGGTTGGTTGTTGTCAGGTTGGTGGTTGTTGTAAGGTTGGTTGTTGTCAGGTTGGTTGTTGTCAGGTTGGTTGTCAGGTTGGTTGTCAGGTTGGTTGTTGTAAGGTTGGTTGTCAGGTTGGTTGTTGTCAGGTTGGTTGTTGTCAGGTTGGTTGTTGTAAGGTTGGTTGTTGTCAGGTTAGGGTTTGGTTAGGGTTAGGGTTAGGGTTAGGGTTTAGGGTTAGGGTTGTCAGGTTGGTTGTTGTCAGGTTGGTTGTTGTCAGGTTGGTTGTTGTCAGGTTGGTTGTTGTAAGGTTGGTTGTTGTCAGGTTGGTTGTCAGTTTGGTTATTGTCAGGTTGGTTGTTGTCAGGTTGGTTGTCAGGTTGGTTGTCAGGTTGGTTGTTGTAAGGTTGGTTGTTGTCAGGTTGGTTGTTGTTGTAAGGTTGGTTGTTGTCAGGTTGGTTGTTGTCAGGTTGGTTGTCAGTTTGGTTATTGTCAGGTTGGTTGTTGTCAGGTTGGTTGTTTTTAGGTTGGTTGTTTTCAGGTTGGTTGTTGTCAGGTTGGTGGTTGTTGTAAGGTTGGTTGTTGTCAGGTTGGTTGTTGTAAGGTTGGTTGTTGTCAGGTTGGTTGTTGTTGTCAGGTTGGTGGTTGTTGTAAGGTTGGTTGTTGTCAGGTTGGTGGTTGTTGTCAGGTTGGTTGTTGTTGTAAGGTTGGTTGTTGTCAGGTTGGTGGTTGTTGTCAGGTTGGTTGTTGTTGTAAGGTAGGTTGTTGTCAGGTTGGTGGTTGTTGTCAGGTTGGTTGTTGTTGTCAGGTTGGTTGTTGTTATCAGGTTGGTTGTTGTGACGGTGTAACTTGTTTTCCTGTAGAGATCCTGGACTTTGGCTACCCCCAGAACTCAGAGACTGGAGCTCTGAAAACCTTCATCACTCAGCAAGGCATCAAGAGCCAGGTAGGACTCACACTCACTCACTGATTGGTTGATTGATTTTTTTAAAATATAATTTAGAAAGGAATGGCACATTGCTGCTGACAGATAAAAACCATGTATCTGCACAAATGTTTCACAAGAATTAAGAAAAGACTACTTACAGTATTTTCACATTGACATCTATGTATTTATGAAACTCTGCAGTGGGGTTTTAAGTTTTCAGTGTAACACAGTGAGGACAGAGGTCATAGGTCAGCTGACAGGCTCCAGCTGTTAGACACAGGAAGTGATCAGAAGATAATTATCATGTCTGGTGATAACTTCATAATGTGTCTCTTCTGTTCTCTCCTCTCCTGGTCTGATCCTCCTGCAGCACCATGTGAGTTTCAGTCTTATTTACAGCGATGAATTAACAAGTATAGTGATTTAAAAACAAGTGTAAATAATGCTGCTTCCTGTGACTGTAATGTGAACACTGCTCTATAGTGCTGCTGTGTACATGTTGGCCAGCTGTGATTGTCTTGGCAAGAGAAGATACAATGATGATTCTTCCTCCTCTCGCCTCCTCTTTCTCCTCCTCCTCTCTTGTCTCTCCTCCTCTTCCTCCTCTTCTTCCTCCTCCTCCTCTGCCTCCTCCTCCTCTTCCTCCTCCTCAGACGAAGGAGGAGCAGTCCCAGATCACCAGTCAGGTGACCGGTCAGATCGGCTGGAGGAGAGAAGGCATCAAATACAGACGAAATGAACTCTTCCTGGACGTCCTGGAGAGCGTCAACCTGCTGATGTCACCACAAGGTAGTACTACTGCTAATACTACTACTACTACTGCTAATACTGCTGCTACTACTACTGCTAATACTACTACTGCCACTGCTAATACTGCTGCTACTACTACTACTACTGCTAATACTACTACTGCTACTGCTACTAATACTGCTACTGCTAATACTACTACTACTACTGCTAATACTGCTGCTACTACTACTACTACTGCTAATACTACTACTGCTACTGCTACTAATACTGCTACTGCTAATACTACTACTGCTAATACTACTAATACTGCTACTGCTAATACTACTACTGCTACTAATACTACTACTGCTACTACTACTACTACTACTGCTACTGCTAATACTACTGCTACTACTGCTGCTACTAACACTACTACTATCACTATTACTACTATTACTACTACTACTATTAATACTAATACTATTACTTCTACTATGACTACCACTAGATGTCAGTGAGCTACAGATTCCTCTCATATAGACCTGTATCCTCTCTGCACACCTGTAGCACAGATGGCTGATTTTAAATGAATTTTTGAATTTTTAGATGGTTGATTGCTATAGCGCCATATTACAGTGTGTGTTGTTTTGGACACATACTGAATATTATATTGAATATTTGGACACATACTGACTACTGTGCAAAGTCAGAGGAAACAAAGAAAGAAAGACGGATATAAAGAACATGTACAGGAACAACAGGCTGTCTCACCGGGCTTACTATCAGTTAAGACCTAAAGCGTTAATTTAGCACATTATTCATGTCATTAGTAAATCTGTCTACACCATTTAAAACAGACTATTCACAGAAGACTAACCATAGGCTGTTGAAGTTGTTTTATAAACTGCTGGTGACCCCGCTAGTGCTTCTGGAACGGTGAAAATATGTTTCTGTAGCGCACCGAGCTTCCAGCTCACGCTCTGCCTCGCGCATTGCTGCTTCGGGTGTGAAAGCCCCGTGAGAATGTTAAACTGCTGCTGCTGATGCTAAGTTCTTCCTGGATCTGTGTGTTAACCTGCTGAATAGAGCTGCACAATTATTCTGCAAAATCAGGCCGCAGTTATTTTATCAGAGCGGTTGGTGTTCAGAGTGGACCGACATGTTTTCTGCCGCTCAGCCCAATTTCTGCCCTATGAATTAAATTGCAAAAACTTGTGTTCATTCACTGTTTTCAAACACACAAATATTAAGCAGCATGTTTTTTTTTTTATTATTAAAAATTGTTCTTGTTGGCTGAGAAATCTAAAATATTGAAACGTCTGTGTGTATACTATATTGCAGTTTATATCACAATTGGTGTCAGTGAACCACTAGAGGGCGATGTGAGATCAGCTGTAACTGTGTGTGTGTGTTTTGTGTGTGTGTGTGTGTGTGTGTGTCAGGTCAGGTGCTCAGCGCTCACGTGTCGGGTCGTGTTGTGATGAAGAGCTACCTGAGCGGGATGCCCGAGTGTAAATTTGGGATGAACGACAAGATCGTCATCGACAAGCAGGGCAAAGGAGGAAGCACCGAGGAGGCAGGCAAGAGGTCAGAGGTCACCGCAGCACCCAGCTCACTTCACCTCACCACGCCTCCAGCTAGACATGACAGTGAAGTCCAGCCACAGAATCCAGAGTCATACCTAGCGGTTCCTCGGTCTGTGAGCTTACCGCTGTCGGCCATGTTGGCTCCAGTCCTGCTCCACAGCTGATGGATTTAAGGTCATGTGATGCTGAAAATGTAACTTTATGTGGAGGATTATGAACTCGTTAAAGGTAATTCTGTGCAGTGTCAGCAGTGTACATATTGACCAGAGCAGCTTTAATAGTTTGAATTGGATTCAGTGTGAGTTCCTGTGTGGATGCAGCCAGGCCGACTGAGTCCTGATCCAGCTGAGGTGTTTCAATCAGTGTGATCAGCTTCCTCCCTGTGTGTGTGTATGGATGTGTGTGTGTGTGTGGATGGATGTGTGTTGTGGGTATGGATGTGTGTGTGTGTGTGTGGATGGATGTGTGTGTGGATGTGTGTGTGTGTGTGGATGGATGTGTGTGTGGATGTGTGTGTGTGTGTGTGGATGAGGTCATTTGATTTTACTGTGATTTAATTTGATTTCTCCTCTCTTCTGCTGCCATCAGTGAGTTAGGAGGAAGGTAGAGTACCTCACCTGTCTCTCTGTCTGTCTGTCTGTCTGTCTGTCTGTCTCTCTGTCTGTCTGCCTGTCTGTCTCTCTCTCTCTCTGTCTGCCTGTCTGTCTGTCTGTCTGTCTCTCTGTCTGTGATGTTTTGGTCTGTTTTGGGTTTCAGAAAGCAGGGTTACTTTGTTCACCAGGTATTGATCCTTTAAACAACTGTCTTTATAGTTATTGATCATCAGTATTTGTCGGACTGATCCACATCTCAGAACCTGATCTCCGTCTTTAGGAAGCGAGCGGCAGCCTGAAGGTTTTATTTCTCACCGTGTGATGTCAGGTTTCTCAGCTGAATCCAGAACAGAGTCTGCTTTACTGAACACAGCTGGACTCTTTAATTTCCTGCTGTCCTTCTTCTTAGTCTGCCTGTTTTTAGTTTCACTGCTTTCGTTATCTGTTCAGTCAGAAACAGGCTGCTTTTCTTTTTTCTTTTGGTTTTTAAATTGCTCTGAAGTTCAGTCCAGGTAGCGTTGAAAAAAGTTCAAAATGTCTTTGTGGACCCTGCAGATCTCCTGCAGTGTAAATGTTCAGTAAGGGTTAAATGCAGATCAGTGTCCGGTCCTGGTCCTGGTCCTGGTCCATCGGTCAGAACAGCGTTTCAAACAGGCCACGCCCACAAGGTGCCACATGTGATCCGCTCCATGAAGTGTTAAACCCTCTGCATTTTTACATGTTGTGTTCATGTTATCTGCTCTAGTTACAGAGGTGGGGACTCCAGTCACAGTCTTGACATGAAGAGAAGACTTGAGACTTGACTTGGGTTCTGGTGACTTGGGACTTGACTCTGACTTGGGTTCTGGTGACTTGGGACTTGACTCTGACTTGGGTTCTGGTGACTTGGGACTTGACTCTGACTTGTACTCTGATGACTTGAAAAGGTTTCTAAAGTCTTGACTTGAGATCTTGTGTTTGTGTAAATGACTTAGATTGAAAGTGATGAGATTTGTTCCAGCAGACGACTGAATTTAAATTCTGTTTTCTGAATTTGTATGGAATGATTGAATTTATTGAAGCTGAAACTGATTATAGAAATCAAACTCATGATGCTCTTACCAAGTTTTTATCCTATTAAAACCATATTGCATTGAAAAGTCCTAGATATTTAGTTTTCTTTAAGATATTAAATTCATACTGGACTCTTGATTTGTTCTGACTTGACTTGCTGTTCTACATTTAGACTTGAGACTTGAGCCTCAAGACTTGAGACTGACTTGGGACTCGAGCTCTGTCTGTCAGATAGTATTTATGTATCATATAATGTGGTATAGATGTTTCAGTTGTCTCTGTAATTCATCTCTCTCTTTTTGCTTTCTCCCTTTCTTTCCTGTGCCCCCTCTGTTTCTCTCACTCTCTTCCTCCCTCTCTCCCTCCCTCTCTCTCTCTCCCTCCCTCCCTCTCTCTCTCTCTCTGCCTCCCTCTCTCTCCCTCCCTCTCTCTCTCTCTCTCTGTCTCTCTCTCTCTCTCTCTCCCTCTCTCTCTCTCCCTCCCTCTCTCTCTCTCTCTCCCTCTCTCCCTCCCTCTCTCTCTCCCTCCCTCCCTCTCTCTCTCTCCCTCCCTCCCTCTCTCTCTCTCTCTCTCTCTCTCTCTCTCTCTCTCTCTCCCCCTCTCCCCCCCCCCCCCCCAGTGGGAAACAGTCCATAGCGATCGATGACTGCACCTTCCACCAGTGTGTTCGTCTCAGTAAGTTCGACTCGGAGCGCAGCATCAGCTTCATCCCCCCCGACGGAGATTACGAGCTCATGAGGTCAGAGGTCACTCAGCACCAATCACATTACAGCACAGTCTCGTGAGGTCAGAGGTCACTCGGCACCAATCAGCACATTATCAATCGGGAACCAAACTGTGGCTGATCGTTCCTCATGTTTAGTCAAAATCGGAGACAGATTTTGCGAGACAAGCAGATGAGCGAACAGATGATGTATTATGATGCAGCTTTAATTATAATATAGACAGACATAAAATAAAAAAAGAAAAGCAACCTGTGTCATTATAAAGTATTCTTGCAACTTAGAGAATTCACTTTGATATCTCGCATGTATCCATCTCATTAACATGAGCAAAGCACAATCAATTAGTAATGTTAATAATCAGATTCCCATCTGCACTCTTCAGACAGTAGACTCCATTTTTTAGTCAATTTTTTCCTGTTGATCTTGTCTAGAGCAGTGGTTCTCAACGTGGGGTCCGGGGACCACCAGGGATCCTTGAGGGCATCCCAGGGGGTCCCCAGCAAATTGATGAATCGTTAAACTTCATTATTTCATTTACAAGAACAATTATAGAATGTAAAGAATGGATATTTTGATCATAGCATCACTGTGTTATCTCTCTACCTACAATAAAGACAGTCATGAGGTTCTGGATAAAATCATATCTAACAGTAAAAATATTCTCAGATTTGGATCAGAGGGAAAGAAATCTCATCAAATCAGGGTCTGTGGCCCTAATGTGGACTACATTAGGGGTCCTTGATATGAAAAAGGTTGAGAACAACTGGTCTAGACTGTATTTGTTTGTGTTTTGGAGAGAAATTGTCTGTAAGAAGTATTTGTTTAAAGCTGTGTGTGACTCTGGTAGTGTCTTGGGTTGTGTATCTTCTTGAACAAGCGTAATTAATTATTCATAAACATATTATTTTATTAGTTTAATAAGTTTCCTCCGACCAGATTTCTGCGTTCCACTTCTTTTATATCTTGTCAGAATCTGCTGTGTCAGCGTTCCTTTATGTGCTAGAAGTGATTTTCAGACTGTTCCTCCAGACAATGGCAGTGAATGGAGAGAGAAAAACAAACAATTCTCCAGTCTGCTCTACCGGAGCAACAGATCACAGAATCACTGATTTGGGGGTTTTATCACGGAGGAAGAGACACGACCCAAAGTCCAACATGACTTGAGAGTGAGCCGGTCTGCCTGTCTGTCCTCAGGTACCGCACCACCAAAGACATCATCCTGCCCTTCCGGGTCATCCCTCTGGTCCGGGAGGTGGGGCGGACCAAGCTGGAGGTCAAAGTGGTCATCAAGTCCAACTTCAAGAACTCCCTGCTGGCCCAGAAGATCGAGGTAAGACCGCTTCACCAGAGCCGCATGGAGGAAGGAAAGATAGAAAACAAAATCCGCTGGACTTTAAAATGAAGAGCTGAAGACGTTCCACTCGTCCAGGAGGCTGTGGATTTGGTTTCTGTCCTTTTTTTGTTGCGTTATGTGGACAACATGAATGAATAAATACATCATGAACAAACCAGGTAGGAAGAACAGGTTTAGATGGTGGAGGCTCTGGGAAATCATATTCCCAGATATGGGTTCACAATCATATTGTGATGATATGAAGATATTTTAATATCGTGACACATTTCTGCTGTCTGAATTGATGATGACAAGCAAATTTTACTTAAAAACTGATAAAATGAGGTATGGTAGGAATATTATTTGAAAATTTCAGTTTTGACACCACACCTAACATCACATCACCATTCAGTTCAATGAACTGAACATTAATTTGATTATTTAATGCGATTTTGCATACATGAACCATATCGTGATATATATGGATATCGAGAACAATCCTTATGATTATCATGATATTGATTTCAACCATATCGCCCAGCTCTAGTCTAGGGCTGCAACTAACGATTATTTTCATTGTCGATTAATCTGTGGATTATTTTCTCGATTAATGGATTAGTTGTTTGGTCTATAAAATGTCAGAAAATGGTGAAAAATGTGGATCAGTGTTTCCCAAAGCCCAAGATGACGTCCTCAAATGTCTTGTTTTGTCCACAACCCAAAGATATTCAGTTTACTGTCACAGACCAAACCGATTAATCACGTATAAAAATAGTTGGCGATTAATTTAATAGTCGACAACTAATCAATTAATCGATTAATCGTTGCAGCTCTACTGTAGTCTAAGTATTGTTCCACAGAGTTAAAGTTGTGTCGTCTCTGACTTCATGTCAGAGACGACAGTGAAAAGCCAGTAAACAGATTTCGGTCAGCCGGCCTGTGTGTCGGTGAGATAAAGGTAACGAGCTGAACCCCGTTTCCCCTCAGGTCCGGATCCCCACCCCCCTCAACACCAGCGGGGTGCAGGTCATCTGCATGAAGGGCAAGGCCAAGTACAAGGCCAGCGAGAACGCCATCGTCTGGAAGTGAGTGTTTTTATTCAGAACAGATCCAACACTTTATACCAGAGCAGAGTGGACACATGAAGCTCAAACCACCTGGACAGGTCAGCAAGCTGTCACAGTGAAGTCGTGTTGTAGTCACAGGTGTGTGTGTGTGTGTGTGTGTGTGTGTGTGTGTGTGTGTGTGAGGTTCGGTGCGGTCGTCATTGAGGCGGTGGATGTTTATGTATGAGAGCGGACGGATCGATGAGCCGCCCTCTGAGTGTCAGCTGAGTCAGCAGAACACAGAACACACTGATCTGACCGCTACACCTCCGCTGGGTTAGGGAAGAGCACAAAAAACATGGAAAAATGTTGTTTCTGTGTGTTAGGAGGTGTGTGTGTGGGAGGTAGGAAGGTAGGAGGTGTGTGTAGGATGTAGGGGGTGTGTCTAGGAGGTAGGAGGTGTGTGTAGGAAGGTAGGAGGTGTGTGTAGGAGGTAGGAAGTGTGTGTAGGATGTAGGGGGTGTGTCTAGGAGATAGGAGGTGTGTGTAGGAAGGTAGGAGGTGTGTGTGTAGGAGGTAGGAGGTGTGTAGGAGGTAGGAGGTGTGTCTAGGAAGTTAGGAGGTGTGTGTAGGAAGGTAGGAGGTGTGTGTAGGAGGTAGGAGGTGTGTGTAGGAAGGTAGGAGGTGTGTGTAGGAGGTGTGTCTAGGAAGGTAGGAGGTGTGTGTAGGAGGCAGGAGGTGTGTGTAGGAAGGTAGGTGTGTGTAGGAGGTAGGAGGTGTGTGTAGGAAGGTAGGTGTGTGTAGGAGGTAGGAGGTGTGTGTAGGAAGGTAGGAGGTGTGTGTAGGAGGTGTGTCTAGGAAGGTAGGAGGTGTGTGTAGGAAGGTAGGAGGTGTGTGTAGGAGGTAGGAGGTGTGTCTAGGAAGGTAGGAGGTGTGTGTAGGAAGGTAGGAGCTGTGTGTAGGAGGTAGGAGGTGTGTCTAGGAAGGTAGGAGGTGTGTGTAGGAAGGTAGGAGGTGTGTGTAGGAAGTAGGAGGTGTGTCTAGGAGGTGGGGGTGTGTGAGAGGTGGGGTTCGGAGTGTGTTGCTGACTGTGTGTGTGTGTGTGTGTGTGTGTGTGTGTGTGTGTGTGTGTGTGTGTGTGTGTAGGATCAAGCGCATGGCGGGGATGAAGGAGTCTCAGATCAGCGCTGAGATTGAGCTGCTGCCAACCAACGACAAGAAGAAGTGGGCCAGACCTCCAATCTCCATGAACTTTGAGGTCAGCTGACTGCAAACTCTCTCTCTCTCTCTCTCTCTACCCTCGCTCTCTCTCTTTCTATCTCTCCCTCTCTCTCTCTCTGTCTCTCTACCCTCTCTCCCTCTCTCTCTCTCCCTCCCTCTCTCTCTCTCCCTCCCTCTCTCTCTACCCTCTCTCTCTCTCTCTCTCCCTCTCTCTCTCTCTCTCTACTACTTCTACTGCTGCTACTGATCCATTTTATCAAAAGGACAATATGAACCTGATATATCAGTCAGTTTTACAGTACAGTGTGTAACTGCCCCCCCCCCCCCCAGGTGCCCTTTGCCCCCTCTGGGTTGAAGGTTCGGTATCTGAAGGTGTTTGAGCCCAAGCTGAACTACAGCGACCATGATGTCATCAAATGGGTTCGTTACATCGGCCGCAGCGGCATCTATGAGACCCGCTGCTGACCGGACCGGATCGGACTTGACTGGACCGGACCCAACCGGACCACACCGGACCGGATTAGACTGGACCGGAGGGGCTGATGGGAACTGAACCTCCTCTCCTCTCCTCTCCTCTCCTCTCCTCTCCTCTCCTCTCCTCTCCTCTCCTCTCCTCCCTCCTCCTCCTCTCCTCTCCCCTCCCCTCTCCTCCCTCCTCCTCCTCTCCTCTTCTCTCCTCTCTCCTCTCTCCTCTCTCCTCCCCTCTCCTCCATAATCTTCCATTCCTCTTGACCCACTTCAGGGTTTTCCTCTCTGCCTAAAGGAGAACTGGATTCCTCCACTTGCCAGTATATCAGTATATGAATCTGTGTGTGTGTCCTGACTGAGCTGTTTGTCCAGCAGGTGGCGCTCTGTGTTGTGACTGATGATGTCATACTTGGTCAAAATGTAATACTGCCTGTATAAATGGGTTGAAGATGTAATAAAACCTGTTACTGTAATAGATACTGTGACAAAAGTGACAATAATCAGTGGTTAATGTAACAAAGCAGTATATATTACCAGATCTTATTACATTTTCAGATTTTATTACATGTTTGACCCAATAAGAGGCTCGTTTTATTACATTTTGATGAATTATTACAGTATAAATTGTGTCAGTTTTTAAATTTCTGCAGTATCAGTCTGAGGAAGCTGCTGCAGCATCCAGCAGTTTATGACATCAGCGGCTTTTATTACATTTTCATCCCATTCAGAGGGATTCATTATTACATTTTACCCAGTAATTCCACGATCCAGCAGTTATTACATGATTAGTTTCTACACGTCAGACTGGAGGAACACGGGACATGTGATGAAGTCAGCTGTCATCTGGAAACAAAGGACATGTGGACAGTGTGGAGACAGAGACAGACGGGCTGTTTGCTTCTTAAAGGAGAATCCTGGTGTTTTTGAAGTCGGTCCGGCGGTCCGGCTCCTGTCTCTGCACACGGTCAGCAGAGTTCAGATCTCAGACTCGTTTTCCTCCTTCGTTCCTTCTTGTCCGGTCTGAAAAACAAACTTCCACAGAGCGAGAGAATCCATCACAGGACGCATGAAGCCAGACTCTCTGTTTTCTCCTCGTTTCACTGAGCTGAGTCCAGTGTTTTCATCTCAGAAACGCTTTACTGTCTCATCCACGGCTTTTTATCAGCAGCACAGCGGCTCAGTTCAGGCTGGCTTTCACACCGCAGTGTCAGTGTTGAAAACTGCTGAGTCAGCAGCAGAGTGACTGGAGGAGACAGAAACTGGATGTAGACAGAGGGAAGAGACTGGAACTGTAATGACAGCAGGATTGTCCTCTAATGTTCAGTGGATTATTTGTCAGAAGCTGAACCCAGATCCACCAGTCTGTCAGGGTCAGCGTCACTCTCACTGCAAGTCTGTTGATGATGATGATGATGATGATGATGATGAAGAGTCTATCTGGTTGTATGGTTTTGTTTTTTTAGTGTTTTTTGTGACCAAAGTGGCCAGTGATGAGAAGACATAATCAACACTGTAAGAGTCAGATTTGTGTCTGTGTGGATGGAGAGATAACGCTATAAGAGTCTGTACTGTTAGGAGAATATGATGAATATGTGTTCCTGCTGTGTGTGTGTGTGTGTGTGTGTGTGTGTGTGTGTGTGTGTGTGTGTGTGAAAACCAAGACGTTTGTTTTAACATCTGCACTTCATTCTGTCAGAAGAACATGTCGTCCTGAACTGAACACCGGGACGAGTTAAACTACATCCTGTGTGTGTGTGTGTGTGTGTGTGTGTGTGTGTGTGTGTGTGTGTGTGTTGTGTCTAATCCAGTGGCCACAGTTTCTACATGTGAGGAGTTGAGAAGGTAGAGCAGCGTTTCCCCAGGAATATTTCTCTGACCCAGAACTCAGACCCTGGGACACTAAAACTCTCCATTGAATCAATACTAATAGAAGTAACACTACTTGGCTCATGGGACACTAAAACTCTCCACTGGGAGTTTCCTGGCGGCAGCCTGCTTCTCCTCCTCAGTGTTAGTGGATGTGAGTCGTTCTCTAAGTGAAATGCCAAATTCTGTGTTTTCTCAATAAAATCAGTTCAAACCAACTTTGAGGTTTTGACTTTTTCCTTCACATCTCGCTAAATAACTCTAAAAACATCCAAAACCACAACTACATATTTGATCTGTGTTTTAGTTTTTTTTAATGCAGAGACAATGCAAAAACATTTTCAACCAATCAGATAAAAGTTGTAAGAAAAAAGGGGGCGGGGCATGCAGCAGCTCAGTCTGCAGTTTATCGTTCTCTTTACAGATGTGAGCAGCTGCTGACATCTGATCTGTAATGAAAGACAGTTTCATCTTAAATGAACACTGAAATGCTGGAGCAGCAGTCTGGTTTCACCTGGGAACCAAACACCTGTCCTCCCTGAAGAGGATCAACATGTTGGAAGTGATTTCTCCATCTTCCTTTCCCTCCTTCCACCATCTGCTGCCAGAAACTCTTTCATCTTTATCTCCGTTTGCTCTGAAGAACAGAACCTCTTCCTGTTTTGTGCCGTAAAGCGATCCAGCAGATTTCCCTCCAGATCCACCAGGTGGAGAAACTATGGAGGATGTTTACTGTCATGATGCTGATGACTCTACATTAATGTGCTGATAGTTTTCCCTCATGATGTCATCTGTCTGTCTGTCACACAGCATCTCTGACGCCGCTGATCAGTTTTTCACAAAACTGACAGGAGTGATGCGTCCCAATGCTCCATTCTGGGTCTTATTGTTAATGCACTGATTGGCCTCAGGGGGGCGCTGCAACACCTGTTTAGCTGAAACTTGGGGAAATGATGCATCTCACCGCCGTGAGCCAGCGCTCGAAATGACTCCGATCGGCCGAGAGGAAACTACTGCAGCTCAGAACACGGCGACAAAGCGGTATTTGTTCCTGATTGGTCCGGACGGGGACGACATCATTCATGGGGGACGACATGTTGCCTTGTTCCTTGGAGGTAAAATGCTACACAGAGAAAGAATACGACATCTGAGATCAGGTCACATGTCCAGAATGTAGCTGCTGCGCTTATCTGGGATGATGCAGACTGTGTCAGCTGTTGGTCAAATGTTAGGTTTACATTATAATGAAGAATCAGCTTCATTTCCTAGATCACCAACATTAAAGACAGTGAAACTGCATTTTGAGCGCGTTTCTTCTGTAATATGACGTGTTTCTGTCTAAACAGCATGTGTGCGGCTGGATCGTTCAGAAGTGGCAGATGGTGTAAGCCAATAGGACGAGAGCATAGGGGGAGGAAGACAGTTTTATTTGATGGGAGGAGCGGGACTCTTCAAAAATCTGTGATGTTTTATTGGTTAAAATGTTTATTTCTGCTTCCTGGTGCAGCATGATGTCACCGTTAAAGACACTCTGTTTTCCAGGAGGGAAAAGTAAAGCGATTTGGATATAAAACTACAAGAAAAAAAAAAGGCTGTACAGTTTTTGGCATTTATTGCTAAATTTACGTATATTATGACTAACAAGGTGAACAAGTCTTCATTGTCCTGCTCAGCAGCAGCGAGCGGAGCGGCAGAGAGGGAACAGACTTGTAAAAACAGACGCTGAGCTTTTTCTTTTCAGCACTCTGTAAAAAACAAGAGGAGGGGAAGTTTTCTAAAATGTGGGAACTCGCCGGTGTCTTGTGTGATTCTGCCCGGGCGACCGAGTCAGTATTTGTTCAGTGTGTGTGTGTGTGTTGGACAGATGGACAGATGAATGGACAGAGGTGTAATTAAATCCTCATCTCTCAGCGGCCGGCTGAAAGAGGATCTCCTGCGGCGGCGGCTCTTTTCTCCTCCCTGCCTTCCTCTTCCTCCCTCCGGCCCGGTCGCCGGGTGAGCCGCCGGCCGGCCGCTCCGCTCTGGACGGGCGCCAGGCACCCGGGGGCCCCGGGACCCCTGCCAGCGCCGCTGAGGGATGATGGGATACTTCTGCTACGCTGCTCTGCGGAGCCAAAGAACTGCAACTGCAGAGGGAGAGAAGCTGAGAAACTTCATCTGCTTCCTGACAGGAGGATCTGGAACGAAGTTCGACCAGACTGCTTTCTGAAGGACGATGGCTTTTGGGTTTAAGCTGCCAAAACATGATATTTTGTGCCAAGTTCCAACATTCAGTGAATTAAAATGTGAGTATTTTATGCCAAAAAAATCCAAGTATTCCGTGTGTCCTCCAGTTTTCTTGTCAGGGACGAAAAGCCTCATTTAGAGCATCATGGGACACTAAAACTCTCCACTGAAACCCAGAATACTACTACTACTGATACTAATTTTGATACATATCCATGCCAAATAGTCAGCTCGGTTAACGTCTTCCCATTGACATCCAGTGTATTGATCAGTTCAAAGGCAACAGTAAACATGTCGTCCCTCTGTCTGGACCAATCAGGAAAAAATATGTCTCCTTGTTTTGAGTCTTGGGCCAATCGGAGTCATTCTGAACGCTGAATGCTGCGGTGAGATGCGTCATTTCCCCAAGTTTAGTTCAAAACAGATCAGTGGCGTCTGAGATTTTGACACATGGATGAGCCAACAAATGTTCTGTGATTGATTATTGATCAGTTAGATGTAGGCAGGCTGTTTCTCTGTAAAGTCCCTTCAGACTGGCTGTGATGAAGAACTGTGGGATCTTTCACTTGCTTGTAAAAAAAAGTGAGAAAGTGAATTTTAAAAATTGGTGAACCAAAGAAAACCAAGACGCTCTGTCTTAAAGGTCTTAAAGGTCTTGAAGTCCCACACTGGACAAAATGGTTTGTCTTGCCCTTCCGTATCAAAACATTTTGTCATTGTATCTCATACGTGTATCAACCTAGTGATCTCTGTCAGGGCCATATGATACGATTATATATGATTATGATATGATATGATTTTTAAATTTTTTTTAAATTTTCAATCAGCAGGTCTGAGTCTGTTCAGCGTCTTCCCTCTGTCCTCGTACTAAATTCACCCAAACCATCACTCAGATTAAGTGTTGGAGTGTGTCGGAGTGTGTAGGAGTGTGTTGGAGCATGTCAGAGAGTGTTGGAAGTGTGTCAGAATGTGCCGGAGTGTGTTGGAGTGAGTTGTAATGTGTGCAAGTGTCGGAGTGAGTCGGAGTGAGTTGGAGTGAGCGGGAGTGTGTTGGAGTGAGCGGGAGTGAGTTGGAGTGAGTGGGAGTGTGTCAGAGTGAGTTGAGTGAGTGGGAGTGTGTCAGAGTGAGTTGGAGTGAGTTTGAGTGAGTGGGAGTGTGTCAGAGTGAGTTGGAGTGAGTGGGAGTGTGTCAGTGTGTGTTGGAGTGAGTTTTAGTGAGTGGGAGTGTGATAGTGAGTGGGAGTGTGTCAGAGTGAGTTGGAGTGAGTTTTAGTGGGTGGGAGTGTGTCAGAGTGAGTTGAGTGAGTGGGGGTGTGTCAGAGTGAGTTGGAGTGAGTTTGAGTGAGTGGGAGTGTGTCAGAGTGAGTGGGAGTGTGTCGGTGTGTGTCAGAGTGAGTTGGAGTGAGTGGGAGTGTGTCAGAGTGAGTTGGAGTGTGTCAGTGTGTGTCAGTGAGTTGGAGTGAGTTGCAGTGAGTGGGAGTGTATCAGAGTGTGTCAGAGTGAGTTGGAGTGAGTGGGAGTGTGTCAGAGTTGGAATGAGTGGGAGTGTGTCGGAGTGATTGGGAGTGTGTCAGAGTGAGTTGAGTGTGTCAGTGTGTGTCAGTGAGTTGGAGTGAGTGGGAGTGTGTCAGAGTGAGTTTGAGTGAGTGGGAGTGTGTCAGTATGTGTCAGAGTGAGTTGGAGTGAGTGTGTCAGAGTGAGTTGAAGTGAGTGGGAGTGTGTTAAGATAAGATAAGATAGACTTTATTGTCCCAAAGGAAATTTGTCTTGGACACATACAGTATCTGCTGTTAAAATACAAATAACATAGTGCATACATACGATACATACACAGGCTGTCACCTATACACATGCACACACACTACCTACAGTACATGCACAGACTGCCATCAACCAACAAATTGCACACTACCCACTGTACAACACTCCTGTAGTCGAGATAAAACAGCCTCATCAACATAGAGTCTTCATAAAAAGTACATATGTACAGTTAAAATTAAAAGCAGCTATACAGGGGTTGGCCTCTGGCTAACTTGCCATTTAGGGCTTTGATGGACAGGGGGACAAAGGAGTTCTAAGGAAATGGGTGGGGTCTGAAATAATTATTTGAGCCTGTCTGATAATTGTTTCATCAAAGACAGCCTGGAGTGTGGGATGCTGCCTGCTGCTCTCTGTGTTAGCCGAGTAATCTGGGCTTTTTCTACTGTACACTGAGGTTGCCAAACCAGACTGAGATGCCATACCGCAGGATGCTCTCAACTACGGCATGGTAGAAGAGGAGCAACACTTTCTGGTTGACACCAAAGACCCTCAGCCTACAAAGGAAGTGTAGTCGCTGTTGGACCCTGGTGCAGACATTTTCTACCTGAGCACTCCATGTCAGTTTGTTGTCAATGTGTATGCCCAGGTATCTGTAAGAGTCAACCTGGGCTATGTTCTGGTCATGGATAACCACTGGTGAGTGGTCTCCAATGGAGTGAGTTGGGGTGTGTCAGAGTGAGTTAGAGTGAGTGGGAGTGTGTCGGAGTGAGTTTGAGTGAATTTGAGTGAGTTGGAGTGTGTCAACGTGGGTGGGAGTGTGTCGGAGTGAGTTGGAGTAAGTGGGAGTGTGTCAGAGTGAGTGGGAGTGTGTCGGAGTGAGTTGGAGCGAGTTTGAGTGAGTGGGAGTGTGTCAGAGTGAGTTGGAATGAGTGGGAGTGTGTCAGTATGTGTCAGAGTGAATTGGAGTGAGTGGGAGTGTGTCGGAGTGAGTTGGAGTGTGTCAGAGTGAGTTGGAGTGTGTCAGAGTGTGTCAGTGTGAGTTGGAGTGAGTGTGAGTGTGTCGGAGTGAGTTGGAGTGAGTTGGAGTGTGTCAGAGTGAGTTGGAGTGAGTGGGAGTGTGTCAGAGTGAGTTGGAGTAAGTGGGAGTGTGTCAGTGTGTGTCAGAGTGTGTCGGAGTGAATTGGAGTGAGTGGGAGCGTTTCAGAGTGAGTTGGAGTGAGTGAGAGTGTGTCATAGTGTGTCGGAGTGAGTGGGAGTGTGTCAGAGTGAGTGGGAGTGTGTCGGAGTGAGTTAGAGTAAGTTGGAGTGTGTCAGAGTGAGTTGGACTGAGTTTGAGTGAGTGGGAGTGTGTCAGAGTGTGTCAGAGTGAGTTGGAATTAGTGGGAGTTGGAATGAGTGGGAGTGTGTCAGTGTGTGTCAGAGTGAATTGGAGTGAGTGGGAGTGTGTCGGAGTGAGTTGGAGTGAGTTGGAGTGTGTCAGAGTGAGTTGGAGTGAGTGGGAGTGTGTCGGAGTGAGTTGGAGTAAGTGGGAGTGTGTCAGAGTGAGTGGGAGTGTGTCGGAGTAAGTTGGAGTGTGTCGGAGTGAGTTGGAGCGAGTTTGAGTGAGTTTGAGTGTGTCAGAGTGAGTTGGAGTGAGTTGGAGTGTGTCAGAGTGAGTTGGAGTGAGTGGGAGTGTGTCAGAGTGAGTTGGAGTGAGTTGGAGTGTGTCAGAGTGAATTGGAGTGAGTGGGAGTGTGTCAGAGTGAGTTGGAGTAAGTGGGAGTGTGTCAGTGTGTGTCAGAGTGAGTTGGAGTGAGTGGGAGTGTGTCGGAGTGAATTGGAGTGAGTGGGAGTGTGTCAGAGTGAGTTGGAGTAAGTGGGAGTGTGTCAGTGTGTGTCAGAGTGAGTTGGAGTGAGTGGGAGTGTGTCGGAGTGAATTGGAGTGAGTGGGAGTGTGTCAGAGTGAGTTGGAGTGAGTGCGAGTGTGTCATAGTGTGTCAGAGTGAGTTGGAGTGAGTGGGAGTGTGTCGGAGTGAGTTGGAGTGAGTGGGAGTGTGTCAGAGTGAGTTGGAGTGAGTGGGAGTGAGTGGGAGTGTCGGAGTGAGTTGGAGTGAGTGGGAGTGTGTCGGAGTGAGTTGGAGTGAGTGGGAGTGTGTCGGAGTGTGTCGGAGTGAGTTGGAGTGAGTTGGACTGAGTGGGAGTGTGTCGGAGTGAGTTGGGAGAGTGGGAGTGAGTTAGAGTGAGTTGGAGTGAGTTGGAGTGAGTTGGAGTGAGCTGCAGCAGCACCAAGGCCGGTCAGTTCTCTCTGACTGATGCTGCCATCGACCGCTTGGCTCCGCTCCGCTCAGCGCTGCCAACTCTTAAACCTCATCCTCCACACAATGGATTTTTAATGAGAACAAGCCCTACTTAACATGCAGCGTATGATGACTTCCTCTAAAATGCCACTGTGGGCGTTTTCTGAAGGTGACCAGAGGAGGAGGGAGGAGGAGGGGGGGGGGGGACGCCATCAGATCAGATTTACTTCCATATGGGAGGATTTTCGTTGTTGGTTTAGTATTGAACAGTAGAACTGTGGAGAGAAAACAGTGATGAAACCAATGAACAGTCTTCTAATATGACATAACATTCTTATATATTCATTTTTTGTTTTATTTTTCACTCTTATATATTCTTATATATTCTATAATTGGAATAATTTCTAGTGAATTAAATGATGCTTAAATCAAAGCGGACCCCGCTGTGAGCAGCAGCGGGGCAGCAGGCTGAATATGGCTGTAATAACATTCCTACACAACTGCTTTCCTCAGTACAGTCAGGCCGGTGTGGTGATTTCCTCAACACACTCACTACAGACTGGAGAGGATCTGACTTATTTATTTTGCAGTCGAGTCAATTAAGAATAAATTCACCTGACAGGCAGGAGGCTGCTGATGGGGAGAAAAACATAAATACAAGAAACAAGGCGAGTAGTTTGCAGAAAGCAACAGAAGACAAAACAGTAAAAAAAACAAGGACAGACAGACAGGCAGACACTCTATCTGCCTGTCTGTCTGTCTGCTGTCTGTCTGTCTGTTCGTCCGTCTGTCTCTCTGTCTGCCTGCCGTCTGTCTGCCTGTCTGTCTGTCTGCCTGCCGTCTGTCTGCCTGTCAGGACAGAGAGAGGGTCAGTGCGACAGGGAGCCGGGCGGCGGCTGTTTGGACAGATGTTGTGAGGAGAGACAAATGCTCCACATCTGGCAGCACCCCGGGGTGCCGCTACCTGCAGCCTGCCGCTCCGCCAGGCCACACACACACACACACACATACACACACACACACACACACAGACACACATACACATACATACACCTAACGCTCAGAGGCCAACAGCTCGGCTGCAGGTGCTACATCACTAACACAAGAAGGAGGTCAAAGGTCAAACTGATGTGTCTCTGATATGAAGGAGGAGAAGCTTTGGATCGCTGGAGGAGAGAAGAAGAAACCAGTCCAGATCCTGTCCAGGCCCACAGCGTGTTGAACTCCTCCTGCTGCGGCCAAACTGATCTGCTGGAAAACGGACAGAATTATTGACGGATAGATTTGTGTCCGTTGGGTTTTGGAGCGTCAACATGGTGGAGAGGCAGAAACACAGAAACAAGTTCAATTCACTTGAACACATTGTTTTATCACATTGGGTTGAAAATAGGAAAGAATGTCTAGTTTCTTCTTTCTGGACAACCTGTCACCTCCGTGGCTCAGGTCAAACTGTCTGTCTGTCATTTGATTGTGCGTTTGTTTAATGTTGCTCGGTATCCCAGTTGAGTGGAGTTTTCCGTTTTTAAGCACTGTGATTGGCCGAAAGGTCAGCCGGAAAACTTTGGTCATAAAACGAACCGTAGCCAGTAGTTTAAGCTCCTGAAACAGGAACAACCACTGGTACTGCTCTGGATTGATTTTTTCAGAACTGGAATGCGCCTTATGTCACTCCCAGAACGGCGTTCCGGTGCGTTCCGGCCCAGTGACCCTGCTACAGATTTGTTTCCTCTGTCAACCTCGGCTCTGAGTGAGATCCAATATGGCTTCATCAGTATGAGACTGAATGTGGCGTTTAGCCAATAGGAGAGACGCCCTCTAGAGGCCATCTCACAAAGAGACATCTCACTGACTGACCTGACTGACTGACTGACTGACTGACCTACTGACTGACTGACTGACTGACTTGACTGACTGACTGACTGACTTGACTGACCAACTGACCGACTGACCTACTGACTGACTGACTGACTGACCTACTGACCGACTGACTGACTGACTGACTGACCGACCGACCGACCGACCGACTGACCTGACTGACTGACTGACTTGACTGACTGACTGACTGACTGACTTGACTGACTGACTGACTGACCTGACTGACTGACTGACTGACCTACTGACCTGACTGACTGACTGACTGACCTACTGACCTGACTGACTGACTGACTGACTGACTGACTTGACTGACTGACTGACTGACTGACTTGACTGACTGACCTGACTGACTGACTGACTGACCTGACTGACCTACTGACTGACTGACTGACCGACTGACCTGACTGACCTACTGACTGACTGACTGACTTGACTGACTGACCTGACTGACTGACTGACTGACCTGGCTGACCTACTGACTGACTGACTGACTGACCTGACTGACTGACTGACTGACTGACTTGACTGACTGACCTGACTGACTGACTGACTGACCTGACTGACCTACTGACTGACTGACTGACCGACTGACCTGACTGACCTACTGACTGACTGACCTGACTGACCTGACTGACTGACTGACCTACTGACTGACTGACTGACTGACCTGACTGACTGACTGACCTACTGACTGACTGACTGACTGACTGACCTGACTGACTGACCTACTGACTGACTGACTGACTGACTGACTTGACTGACTGACTGACTGACCTGACTGACTGACTGACTGACCTACTGACCTGACTGACTGACTGACTGACCTACTGACCTGACTGACTGACTGACCTGACTGACCTACTGACTGACTGACTGACTGACTGACTGACCGACTGACTGACTGACCTACTGACTGTCTGACCTACTGACCGACTGACTGACTGACTGACTGACTGACTGACCTGACTGACCTACTGACTGACTGACTGACTGACTGACCTACTGACTGACTGACTGACATACTGACTGACTGACTGACTGACCTACTGACTGACTGACTGACTGACTGACTGACTGACTGACCTGTCTGACCTACTGACTGACTGACCTACTGACTGACTGACCTGTCTGACCTACTGACTGACCTACTGACTGACTGACTGACTGACCTACTGACTGTCTGACCTACTGACTGACTGACCTGACTGACCTACTGACTGACTGACTGACTGACCTGACTGACTGACTGACTGACCTACTGACTGACTGACCTGACTGACTGACTGACTGACCTACTGACTGACTGACTGACCTACTGACCGACTGACTGACTGACTGACCTACTGACCGACTGACTGACTGACTGACCTGACTGACTGACTGACTGACCTGACTGACTGACTGACTGACCTTACTGACTGACTGACTGACCTACTGACCTGACTGACTGACCTACTGACCTGACTGACTGACTGACCTGACTGACCTACTGACTGACTGACTGACTGACCTACTGACTGACTGACCTACTGACTGTCTGACCTACTGACTGACTGACTGACTGACTGACCTGACTGACCTACTGACTGACTGACTGACTGACCTACTGACTGACTGACCTACTGACTGTCTGACCTACTGACTGACTGACTGACTGACTGACCTGACTGACCTACTGACTGACTGACTGACTGACCTACTGACTGACCTTACTGACTGACTGACTGACCTACTGACCTGACTGACTGACCTACTGACCTGACTGACTGACTGACCTGACTGACCTACTGACTGACCTGACTGACCTACTGACTGACTGACTGACCTACTGACTGACTGACTGACTGACCTACTGACTGACTGACCTACTGACTGTCTGACCTACTGACCTGACTGACTGACTGACCTGACTGACCTACTGACTGACCTGACTGACCTACTGACTGACTGACTGACTGACCTACTGACTGTCTGACCTACTGACTGACTGACTGACTGACTGACCTGACTGACCTACTGACTGACTGACTGACTGACTGACTGACTGACTGACTGACCTACTGACTGTCTGATTGACTGACTGACTGACCTACTGACTGACCTACTGACTGATTGACTGACTGACCTACTGACTGACTGACCTACTGACTGACTGACTGAGCTACTGACTGACCTACTGACTGATTGACTGACTGACCTGACTGACCTGACTGACTGACTGACCTGACTGACTGACTGACCTGACTGACCTGACTGACTGACTGACTGACTGACTGGACTTCCTAGTGAAAGACGAGTCGATGTGTGAAGCGGCCTGATGGCCTGAGATTAAACATTAAAAATGAAGACTTTCCAAATGTCTTTGAAGGAAATATACGTATGTATTAAACATTGTCACTGGAGTCTAACAATAAACTGAACAAACACACATTGTTTCCATGGAAAACTGCTGTTCATCTCTGAAGCTGTAATATTATAATATTATAATATTCCTCAGCTTCTCAGACAGACTTGGTCTATATTCTCAGACCAAGCTGCTTTTCACTTTATCTTTGATTTTCGTTTTTGCCATCAGTTTCTTGACAGGCGCAAGAAACATCAGCAGCACTTCTGTTAAAAATAACATTATCAACCAGAATCAAAGCAAACTCCATACAGAAATAAGTCAACAAATGAATAGACAATAATACAAACATAAAAATAGATAGATAGATAGATAGATAGATAGATAGATAGATCAGTCTGTTCAAACTGCTCTCAGATCAGATCTGCACCAAAAGGGTTAAATTCACATTTACAGTTACTGTGTAAATGGAGAGCCCCCCCCCCCCCCCCCGGCTCCTGACCCCGCCCCTCCGGACCGGCCCTGCTGCACTACCCGGCGCTCTGGGAAGTTCCTCAGTCTGTTCCAGATCCCGGCCGGGACGCAGCGCTGTGGGGGAACCGGGACAGATTCTGGTCTAACCGGGACAGATTGTGGTCTGGAGTGAGAACCGGGTCAGAAGAGGAGCTGGACTGGAGAAAAACGGCAGAACAGGAACTTGGAGATCATTTGTCTTTTCTCTTTCTCGGATCCAAACGCGCGGCTGCCGCTGCGCTCCGGGTCGGATCTGGATCTAAGGTGCTGGAAAACCCTGGACCAGGAGAGAGCGACAGACAGACAGACAGACAGACAGACAGACAGACAGACAGAGAGGAAAAGATCATTGCACGTTTTACACAACCAGAAATTATCTTTTTGGAGGTGTCCTCTCTGTTGACGCACAGACATCAGCTCGGACACACAGACAGGCAGACAGACAGGCAGACAGACAGGTAGACAGGCCATGTGTCTGGGCCTGTAGGGCCCCTGGTGTAGATGCAGGGTTTCATCATGAGGCCCCTGCAGCTGCTGCTGCTGCTGCTGCTGCTGGATGGAGCCGCGACGGAGCAGCAGGTCAGAATTACATATAACTGAATATAAAAATATATATAACCAAATATAATTAAATGTCTACATTCACTGTATATATTACAACGTCTGCGTGTCTATAAAATATTAACATTTGACTGCATGCATGAAATTCTATCCACAATACATTAGCGTGAACCCCATAAAGAAAAATGAGGGTTCTATATGGAACCATGAAAGAACCCTCTGATTGGTTAAAATAATGATAAAAAACAACTTGTAAAGCAGAATAAAGAACCCAGTGTGGTTTTTAAAAAAAAAAAGTTGTAATACTGTTTGTTTGGAACATTTGGTTCTGTGCAGCAGCATGAAGGTTCTCTCTGGTTTCTCTGTTTTTTTCTAGTTTCTCTGGTTTCTCTGTTTTTTTCTAGTTTCTCTGGTTTCACTGGTTTGTCTAGTTTCACTGGTTTCACTGGTTTCCCTGTTTTTGCTAGTTTCACTGGTTTCTCTGGTTTCACTGTTTTTTTTTCTAGTTTCACTGGTTTCACTGGTTTCTCTGTTTTTTTTCTAGTTTCACTGGTTTCACTGGTTTGTCTAGTTTCACTGGTTTCACTAGTTTCACTGGTTTCTCTAGTTTTTTTCTAGTTTCTCTGGTTTCACTGGTTTGTCTAGTTTCACTGGTTTCTCTGTTTGTTTTCTAGTTTCACTGGTTTCACTGGTTTCTCTGGTTTGTCTAGTTTCACTGGTTTCTCTGTTTTTGCTAGTTTCACTGGTTTCACTGTTTTTTTTTCTAGTTTCACTGGTTTCACTGGTTTGTCTAGTTTCGCTGGTTTCTCTAGTTTTACTGGTTTGTCTAGTTTCTCTGGTTTGTCTAGTTTCACTGGTTTCACTGGTTTCTCTGTTTTTGCTAGTTTCACTGGTTTCTCTGGTTTCACTGTTTTTTTTCTAGTTTCACTGGTTTCACTGGTTTCTCTGTTTTTTTTCTAGTTTCACTGGTTTCACTGGTTTGTCTAGTTTCACTGGTTTCACTAGTTTCACTGGTTTCTCTAGTTTCACTGGTTTGTCTAGTTTCACAGTTTCTCTGGTTTCTCTGGTTTCACTGGTTTCTCTGGTTTCACTGGTTTCTCTAGTTTCCCTTTTTTTTTTTAGTTTTTTTTTTACATTACTTCTGTGCTGAAGGAGGCTCAGAGTCAATCCAGATTCCTGAAAACAAGAAGAGAAGGAAAGATTTGTTTGGCTGCTGAAGGTCAGCGTGGGGGGAGGGGGGGGGCTCGGGTTCAGTTCACATGTGGGTGACAGATATTTGGATATGAGCGCAGGGAGAGAGAGAGAGAGAGAGAGAGAGAGAGAGAGAGAGAGACTGATCAAAGGAGAAGGAGATGAAAGAGAGAGGGGGAAAGTGTTTCCACATCTGTATAGAATCAGACTGAAGCCACGTCCGTCTCTGAGCAGCTGACCTGTTCCCTCTCTCCTCCATCAGGATCTTCTGCTCAGACGGTTTCTCTCCAGTGTTTGAAACTGTGAACCAACCAGACGACCAGGGAGACCAGGGACAAATTCAGGGAAATGCTGAAAAGATGTGGAGCCGAGTCTGAGGTGATTGTGTCCCAAGGTCAAGTTCAAGTCCGAGTCCGAGTCTGTTC
>NW_027280559.1:52500-75000 GCF_046629955.1 Centroberyx affinis
TCAAGATGGTTCCCCGGGGGAAGGTGGTGGGTTTCCGCTGTGGAACCAAAAACCCCAGGTCACCGCCCAAAGTCAGGTCAGAACACATCCAATCAATAATAACTTCATTTATATCAAACATTTTACACAGCATGTTGGCACTTAACCCCAAACTGCTCCAATAGAACTGTGTTAAAATGTTAAAACTGACTTAACAAAAATCTAAAAAAAAACAAATGTAAAAAAATATATGATCAATTCCTGTTCCAGCTGGTATAAGGACGGCGAGCAGATCCTGACCTCCGTCCCCGGCTACATCGTCATGAAGGACCGAGACCTCCGCATCGTCGCCAACGAGTTCAACGAGGGCGTCTACACCTGCCGCATCCATCGCCGCGGCAACGTCGTCTCCGCCAACTCCTGGGCCATCCGGCTGAAACCCGAACAGCCGTCCAACAGCTGACAGGAGGAAGTGTCGTTTTCAGCACGAGTCTCTTCAGGGGGTCGGGCGGGTCGGGCGGGTCTGCGGAGGATCTGATGTTTAACGCTTCGGGCCGAGGTCACGAGGTCACGAGGTCACGAGGTCACACGGGACGCAGGTCTTCTCACAGCTCACGGCAGCGGCCCGGTGGCAGCGGGCGGCGTCTCCTCTAAGCGACGCGCCCGCCGTCTGGGACACGCTGCGCTTTGTGGCGCCAGACCGAACCTTTCTCAGCTTCAGCCGCGTTACAGGGATGTGACCCGGGCCTCTCTGCAGCAGCTCTGGGATCAGATGATGAACCTGTGGCTGCTCTGTTCTCCAGCGGAACGTCAGGAACCTTCATCCTCCTTTCAGAACAGACTCGTCTTCCTCTTCTGCAGCAGCAGGCAGACACGCCGCTAACTTTCTCTTTTGATTTTCAAGTGTTATCCTCTTGTGTTGCTTCAGATTAGCTAGCTGAGGCTAATTAGATAGCTTACAAGTTGTTGTCAAACCTAGTGTTGTATAGCAATGACAATGATGTAACGTTCCTTCTGCCCTTTGACCTCTTGCTCTCTCTGCCTCACGATGCTCCCAGCTGAGCAGGAGAGGAAAGCTGCTATCTGAAGACTTCTATCTGATCTGATGTCTGATCTGCTCTAAACAGGACAAACCACATGGATGCTGATTTAATCTCTTTAGGCAGTTCTTCTTCTTCTGTTGATTCCAACCTAACCGGAAACGTAAAACGCATCACTTCCTGTGCAGCAGAGGATTTTTCCCAGGAAAGAGCGACCAGACTCCGGCTGTTCAGAACAGAGGAGAAGCTTCATGAACTGGATACAGATTGGATCACTGTTGAGTCAGAGAGAGAGAGAGGAGCAGGACAGACAGGTAGTTAAAGGGAAATGTCACAGATTATTAGTTTAAATCCCTTCAGTCTCCATCCTCCAGCCTGTGTAAGGAGTCTGCAGCAGGTCGGGGGCGGAGCCTGTGAGCTTCGGGTCGGGGGCGGAGCCTGTGAGCTTCGGGTCGCAGGACGACGTCTCTGCTTCTCGCCACGATACGATACGCCTCTCCTCCCTCTGCCTCCCACCATGGAGCTCAGATGGAGGAATCCCTCTACAAATAACATAAAACCAGAGGTGGGGACTCCAGTCACAGTTTTAACTGATGAGACTTGACTTGGGTTCTGGTGACTTGGGACTTGACTCTGACTTGTACTCTGATGACTTGAAAGGTTTCTAAAGTCTTGACTTGAGATCTTGTGTTTGTGTGAATGACTCAGATTGAAAGTGATGAGATTTGTTCCAGCAGACGACTGAATTTAAATTCTGTTTTCTGAATTTGTATGGAATGATTGAATTTATTGAAGTTGAAACTGATTATAGAAATCAAACTCATGATGCTCTTACCAAGTTTTTATCCTATTAAAACCATATTGCATTGAAAAGTCCTAGATATTTAGTTTTAGTTTAGATATTAAATTGATACTGGACCAGTTCAGATCAGGTTCCTCCAGTTAAGGATTATTATCTCTTCTCATAAAACAGAACTAAACTCTAAATAATAAATAATTCACCAACACTTTTACCTCTTGCTTTACTTTTTCTTCCTGTTCTATTTTACTTGCTTTTATTTTTTGTTTTCTTGTAACATTTGGAGATTTGTGTTATAAATAAAATGCAATATCATTACTCTGAAGCACTTGTAATTAATAGATGGAGTTTGTCCATCCAGCTTTTTTTCCACATTTAATTATGAGTTTTTTGGATGTTAGAACGATGCCTGAAGGTCCTTGACTGAAATGTTGCCTCCTAATAAATGTCTTATGGTTTGATGTGTAAGAGTAGGTGTCACTTTATTTATTTATTTTTAGAACACCTATCTCCTATTAAAAAACAATTCACAGCCTTGTATGTTAAAAGTTTTTTAATCAAACATCACAAAGTTAAACTTCAGAGTACAAACAGGAAATCAGAGATGCTGTTTAAAACCTGGAGGATGTGATGCTTTGGCAGGAGATTACACACAAAACACTGATCTGCACAGTCTGAAACACTTATTTTTAAAAATGCAAATAAAATAATGTTACAGTTCAGTCCAGGATTAGGTTTGATGAATCTACACCTGGTGGAAAACAAAAGAAAAGAAGGGAAAAGAAAAGAAAAACAAGTCCTGGATCTGATTTAACCCTCCATGACCCAGATTGGTTGTTTTTCTGTCTGGTCTGTTTTTCAGATCTGGGTCAAACCGGCTGCGTTTACACAGACAGACAGAAGATCTGATGGCTTTTATTGTCCTGAGGCAGTCTAGACAGGAGGGGGAGGGGGGGGGGAGGGGGAGGGGGGGGTCCAGCGGTGATGTGTTTTTGTGTTTTTGTCGCCAACCCAGAAGTTTCCTCCTCCACGGTTCGCTGGCCGCAGCTCCACTGTAACTTCAATGGGTTTTGATGCAGTTTTGGATTGATGATGAAAATAAGCTCTGTGTTTGACATGATATTCATATACTTTGTTATATGAGATAATCTTCATGAATCAACACTGCTTTCACAGATTTTAAAGCATAAATGTAATCCAGCTAACCGGTGAAGCTCAGCAGGCCGGCTGCAACATCTGCAGCAGCTTCAGGCGGCTGAGAAACAAACTGCTGGAACATCTGGAATCTACAATCTGAACTGAACACAGCAGGTCTGCAGCTCAGAGGCTTTATGGCTGTTCTGCAGACTGACTGTGGTTCAGTTTGTCAGACAGTCAGCCGTCTGTCTGTCCTGCTTCCTGACTCTCATCCCTCCGCTCTTCAGACTCAGTCCTGCGTTCAGCCCGACAAAACGTCACAAAGCGTTTATTTAAAGGGAAACGGTGGAGCTGAACATCCTGTTGTGTTACGCAAGCGTTGCAACTACGGCAGCTGAGAAGGACATTCTTTGTGTTCTTTTCTTTGCATGTTTTCTAATCAGTTCAGTTGTTGCAGACACCAAGCTGCAGGATGCATTAGTAAAGGACTTTTGTTGGATCCATTGTGCGCACTGCCTTTTTAATACGGCGGGGGTTTATATACACGTCGCTGCTGATTGGCTAACAGCTCTGACACACCCACCAAACGAGAGACAACGTACCTCAAAGCGTTTCACAGCGTTTAGAGGAAACGTGACGTTCAACCCGGAAACCGAAGCAAAACGCTGCACACCGTTTTCAGACTGAACGAGCCCCAGGACTCCCCTCTCCTCTGTGATGATAAAGGAGTTGGATGGTCTATCTAAACATGGTGAAAGTATCAAAACTAAATCCACACAATCCATATTAGTGCAGCGAGCCTCTAAACGAGCCGTTTGGACTTCCGTAACTTTGTGATGTCACAAAGGTTCGCTCATTATCATTTTTGTAAGAAATAATAGACTAACAAAGAGTTTTTTTCAAAGCGGTCGAGCGGTTGTCGTTGTTTATTACCGGAGAGTTTTCCCTACCTGTAGCCGCCGGGCCGCGGCGTCTCACGTTTCACTCTGGAAACGGTTAGCCAATCGGAACGGAGGGGTCGTTAATATTAATGAGCCTTAAAGACACGGAGACAGAAACGGCCTGTTCTTGGTAAGGCTCAGAGAGATGCTGGAAGATGAACGTGGAGAAATGGATTGAGAGTGTTTTTGGTTCATGACACCACACACACAGCTTTGAATGGACAGAAAGACACAAAATAAAACTCTGGACAGAATATGAGAACTTTAACTAGGAGGAAATCTCAGGCTGAATAATGGAGTGAGAACAAAATGGACATTCAGCCTGAATATCAGGCAACTTACTTTATTAGAAAAAACCTTCAAAAGTCACAAATAAAACTACTTTAATAGTTTATTTTATCTCACAGAATGAAACGTTAAAACATTCTTAAGCTCTTGTGAACCACAGATTTATTTTCAGGCTTTTAACCAAAACCACGTTCAGATCCTTCCCTGCTCAGCGGAGGAACCGAGGCTCGAACGTGCCAACTCACTTCCGGGTTTCAGGCCGACAGGGGGCGCTGTGACGCTGTTCACCCCAAACTGCTGCTTCTTCTTCTGGGCTTTTCCCTTTCTGTGATCACACAGAAAACCCTGAGCTGACTCATTTCTGAATTTATTAGCGATCAGACTGCACTTTTATACTTTTATACTTTATACTTTGTGCTTTCATTAGACATGTCTGGATGACACACACACACACACACACACACACATACACACACACACACACACTTCCAAAAATGCTTAAACCATCTAAAGTATTTCTATAATCCCTAGAAATTATTTAATTTCTTCATTGTCTTTTCGTTTTTCAGATATTAATTTACACCTATACATATATATAGGCCTATATATATATTTTTTTATTCTCATTTTTAAAGCATATTCTATATTTTCTGTCCTCTCTGTGTGTAGGCCAACATGTCAAAACATGTCATGACAAATGAAGTTATTTGATATTTATATCAATAATCAATGACCTTATTTTGATTGAATTTAAATGTTTCAAGAGTTTTCATCCTTAACTCCGATGTTGCAACAAACATGTTTCAATTACAATCTGAAAGTTAAAAAACAAAACAAAAAACAAAACAAAACTCGTGATTCAACCTCAGGACCTGGGACACATCATGACGTCAGGAAGAAAAGTGATTATTGCACACCGCTGCTGCTCCACTTTCCTTTTTTATTTTGATTTATTTTCTGTGTTTTTCATGTCATTGTAATCAATATACTGATAATATGTTTTCACTGTTAAACTGGCGATACATGACTGTGATTTTAAACAGATTTGTAATTTTTAAAACTTTGAATTAGACAATACAATACAATACAAGGAGAAGAGTTAAATAACAAACCAGGGAGTAAAACAAACAAACAAACAAACAAACAAACAAACAAACAGAAGCAACAAAAGATGAACTGAAAAGAGAGCAACATTTTCCTTGTTCAATAACAAAGAAAGTGTTGCAGCGGTCGAAGCAAGATGAGTCACTCCCACCTATTTACGTCTTCACTTCCACCCGTTCGGCTGACTAGACCGCTTCTGATTGGCTGACAGTGAGTGACGCGTCTCTCAGCCGGTCCAGTGTCGTTTTAACGGGAGGCTCAGCTGATTTAAACTCATTTAAACAGTTTAGACAGTCGCGCGCATCCACTGCTCCCCCGAAGACTGAAGCAGAGAAACAGTTTCATGTCTCTGCTGGAGGAACGAAGTGAACTATCTTGATAGTTTAGACTCTCTGGTGTTCTGTTCTCTGCGGATCTGCCGCCATCTTGTGGCTGAACACAGTTACTGCAGTTCACTGCTCTCCTTACTGCTGCTGTACTGTGTGTGCGTGGCTACAACTGACGATTATTTTCATTATTGATTAATCTATCGATTATTTTTTCAATTAATAATTTAGTCTAAAATGTCAAAATTGAAGACAGATGTCCATCTCAGTCCAGAGTCCAAAGTGATTCTCCAGGTTTCTTCCTCAGTCTGAGCAGCAGCAGAAACACAAAGATTCATTTAATAAAGAGATGAAACAGAAACAGCAAATCTGAGAAGCTGCAACCAGAAAAGGCTTCGTGTTTTTAATATGATCAATAACTAAAACGATCAAGCGACTGATCAACTAACGGTTTCAGTGTCATTATCCACCATGTTTGACAGAAACAGTCAGAGAACAGTCATCAACTAACGGTTTCAGTGTCATTATCCACCATGTTTGACAGAAACAGTCAGAGAACAGTCAGAACAGTCAGAACAGTCGAAGAACAGTCGGAGAACAGTCAGAACAGTCAGAGAACAGTCAGAACAGTCGGAGAAGTCAGAACAGTCAGAGAACAGTCAGAACAGTCGAAGAACAGTCGGAGAACAGTCAGAACAGTCAGAGAACAGTCAGAACAATCAGAGAAGTCAGAACAGTCAGAGAACAGTCGAAGAACAGTCAGAGAGAACAGTCGAAGAACAGTCAGAGAGAACAGTCAGAACAGTCAGAGAACAGTCAGAACAGTCAGAGAACAGTCGGAGAAGTCAGAACAGTCAGAGAACAGTCAGAACAGTCAGAGAACAGTCAGAACAGTCAGAGAACAGTCAGAACAGTCGGAGAACAGTCGGAGAACAGTCAGAACAGTCGGAGAACAGTCGGAGAACAGTCAGAGAACAGTCAGAACAGTCGGAGAACAGTCAGAAGAGTCAGAGAAGAGTCAGAGAACAGTCAGAGAACAGTCAGAACAGTCAGAGAACAGTCAGAACAGTCAGAGAACAGTCGGACAACAGTCGGAGAACAGTCAGAACAGTCAGAGAACAGTCAGAACAGTCGGAGAACAGTCGGAGAAGTCAGAACAGTCAGAGAACAGTCAGAACAGTCAGAGAACAGTCAGAGAACAGTCAGAACAGTCGGAGAACAGTCAGAGAAGTCAGAACAGTCAGAGAACAGTCAGAACAGTCGGAGAACAGTCGGAGAACAGTCAGAACAGTCAGAGAACAGTCAGAACAGTCAGAAGAGTCAGAGAACAGTCGGAGAACAGTCGGAGAACAGTCGGAGAACAGTCGGAGAACAGTCAGAGAACAGTCAGAGAACAGTCAGAACAGTCGGAGAACAGTCAGAACAGTCAGAGAACAGTCGGAGAACAGTCAGAGAACAGTCAGAGAACAGTCGGAGAACAGTCAGAGAAGTCAGAGAACAGTCAGAGAACAGTCAGAACAGTCGGAGAACAGTCAGAGAACAGTCAGAACAGTCAGAACAGTCAGAGAACAGTCAGAACAGTCAGAGAACAGTCAGAACAGTCGGAGAACAGTCGGAGAACAGTCAGAGAAGTCAGAGAACAGTCAGAACAGTCAGAGAACAGTCAGAACAGTCGGAGAACAGTCAGAACAGTCGGAGAACAGTCAGAGAACAGTCGGAGAACAGTCAGAGAACAGTCAGAGAACAGTCGAAGAACAGTCAGAGAGAACAGTCAGAACAGTCAGAGAACAGTCGAAGAACAGTCGGAGAACAGTCAGAACAGTCAGAGAACAGTCAGAACAGTCGGAGAAGTCAGAACAGTCAGAGAACAGTCAGAACAGTCGAAGAACAGTCGGAGAACAGTCAGAACAGTCAGAGAACAGTCAGAACAATCAGAGAAGTCAGAACAGTCAGAGAACAGTCGAAGAACAGTCAGAGAGAACAGTCGAAGAACAGTCAGAGAGAACAGTCAGAACAGTCAGAGAACAGTCAGAACAGTCAGAGAACAGTCGGAGAAGTCAGAACAGTCAGAGAACAGTCAGAACAGTCAGAGAACAGTCAGAGAACAGTCAGAACAGTCGGAGAACAGTCGGAGAACAGTCAGAACAGTCGGAGAACAGTCGGAGAACAGTCAGAGAACAGTCAGAACAGTCGGAGAACAGTCAGAAGAGTCAGAGAAGAGTCGGAGAACAGTCAGAGAACAGTCAGAACAGTCAGAGAACAGTCAGAACAGTCAGAGAACAGTCGGACAACAGTCGGAGAACAGTCAGAACAGTCAGAGAACAGTCAGAACAGTCGGAGAACAGTCGGAGAAGTCAGAACAGTCAGAGAACAGTCAGAACAGTCAGAGAACAGTCAGAGAACAGTCAGAACAGTCGGAGAACAGTCAGAGAAGTCAGAACAGTCAGAGAACAGTCAGAACAGTCGGAGAACAGTCGGAGAACAGTCAGAACAGTCAGAGAACAGTCAGAACAGTCAGAAGAGTCAGAGAACAGTCGGAGAACAGTCGGAGAACAGTCGGAGAACAGTCGGAGAACAGTCAGAGAACAGTCAGAGAACAGTCAGAACAGTCGGAGAACAGTCAGAACAGTCAGAGAACAGTCGGAGAACAGTCAGAGAACAGTCAGAGAACAGTCGGAGAACAGTCAGAGAAGTCAGAGAACAGTCAGAGAACAGTCAGAACAGTCGGAGAACAGTCAGAGAACAGTCAGAACAGTCAGAACAGTCAGAGAACAGTCAGAACAGTCAGAGAACAGTCAGAACAGTCGGAGAACAGTCGGAGAACAGTCAGAGAAGTCAGAGAACAGTCAGAACAGTCAGAGAACAGTCAGAACAGTCGGAGAACAGTCAGAACAGTCGGAGAACAGTCAGAGAACAGTCAGAACAGTCAGAGAACAGTCAGAACAGTCAGAACAGTCGGAGAACAGTCAGAGAACAGTCAGAACAGTCAGAGAACAGTCAGAGAACAGTCAGAACAGTCAGAACAGTCAGAGAACAGTCAGAACAGTCAGAGAACAGTCAGAACAGTCAGAACAGTCAGAGAACAGTCAGAACAGTCAGAGAACAGTCAGAACAGTCAGAGAACAGTCAGAGAACAGTCAGAACAGTCGGAGAACAGTCAGAGAACAGTCAGAGAACAGTCAGCCACACAGCGTCTCCATGTTGAAAAGTGAATCTTTATTTTCTGATGGTTTCTTCACACAGATGATGATCCTCTGCACACAGTGCAGTCAGACCATCCAGCTGCTGTCAGATCTACTGATCCACACTGACAGAGACTCCAGACAGACAGAGAGACTCTGGACCCTGACCTCTGACCCCTAACCCCCCCCCCCCCCCCCCCCCCCCCCATCAGAAGTGCAAACAGAGAGCAGTGTGATGCTCTGGAATGGAGGCAGAACTCGTTACAGGCAAAGACTCATGGGAAGAAAGGTCAACGTACAGCCAGGATCAAATCAACACAGATAAGATAGTGTGTGTGTGTGTGTGTGTCTGTGTGTGTGTGTGTGTCTGTGTGTGTGTTGTTGGGGGGGTGGAATGATAAGAGAGTCTGACTTTCAGCATAAGAGGAATGGAGGCGAAGCGGCTGATATCTGACGTCCGATATCTGTAAAACCTGACTGCTTTTATCATGAATGACAACAACAGGGGGAGGAGCCTTGGGGGGGGGGGGGTGCTGTCTGTTGCTGTCTGTTGCTGGTAAGGCACAATGTTTGTAGCACTTCCTGGTTTGGGCTCCTTGTCATCTTAGCTCCGCCCCCCGGTGATGACATCACTTTACATGCCCATCCTGATGCTCTGGATGATCTGGAAGATAGCTGGAAGAAAAAAAACATGCAAATAGTTAAACAGACATGAATGAGAGAGAGAGAGAGAGAGAGAGAGAGAGAGAGAGAGAATACAACTGAAGTAACAGCTTTCATTTTTCAAAATAAAAGCACTCAAAGTCCAATATGAGAACAGCAAGACCGAACCCTTCACTCATTAAACAGCAAAGCAGCAGCAGTATAGTAGTATTTAATAGTATTTAGTCAGCAGTTTTCTCAGTTGGACTTTATTCTCTTCATGAATCAGGCTGATATGAACTAAATCAATATCATGATCATCATAAGAAATCTTCTAACATCCAAAATCACATTAAATACATTGGTTAAATAATCAAATTAACGTTCATCCCATTGAACCGGATGGTAACGTCAGGTGTGATTCAGTTTTTTAATAAAATGCGTCCTGCTGTCAGAACCAGATGATCCACAGGACGTAAACGGCAATACTGAATTTATCGTCCAGAGGAACCGACCTGATCCACAGACGACGAAGACGAAGAGAGCCAGGAGCCACGGACCCACTCCTTTATCCTCCCCCAGGTTCCTCTGTCACACACACACACACACACACACACACACACACACACAGGGAGAGAGAGAAACCAGTTTACTACATCTCCCAGCAGTGCAGCTGCTGCTCCAAATAGAAGATTTCTCCTTTTTCCTCCTGTCTGTCTGAAACTGTTGAACTTGATGAAGACAGAGAGTTTGTTTCCTCACACAAATATAAAATAACAATTCACCAACAATCCATCTGTTGTTCCTGAAGAGTCCACCTAACAGGATTTACTTTGTTTTAATGGAAACTGACTGGAAATCAACAGACAACTTCCATATGACTTCCATCAACAGCCATGTTATGGACAGATATTAGTATTTATTATTCAGCAGTGACTGAACTGCCAGCTTCTTCTTACGTTACATGACATTTACACTGACAGATATAAAATATATCAACACATACTGAATATTAAATCATCATTCCCTTCTTCAACAGGAGTCTGAATCAGTTCTCAGATCAGTCTCAGCGGCTTTTAACGGCACCAACTGGACCAACTTCAATATTCACACATGTTCTGACCTTCTGTCGGCATTTAACATTATTCACATTATTATTCACATTATTATTCACCGACTGGAGAGCAGCAGTAACTTGTGATCCAGATGTTTGATCCGTTGTTAAACTCACCGTTGACTTGGCCACGTTCCCCCTCAGCGTGATGTTCTTGCTGTGCTTCTCGTTCGCCATGCGGATCCTCTGTTTGGCCACCATGTTGGACTTTATTTCACTTTACTGGAGTTTTTATGTTAGTTTTACTGAAAGTCTGAAGCGTCGCTGTGTGTCTGCGGGCGGGCGGGCGGCGAGAAGAACAGCTCAGACTTGTCTACGTCCTCAAAACCCAGAAGCCCCGCCCTCGTCCCGCAGCCGCCAGTGTCAAGCCGCACAGAATCGAACGCAACAGTTCCGGTCCTTACCTACAAAATAAAACAGATATAAGAATAATTCACACATCAGAGAACATGAATAAATGCTGTGAAACCTGTAAAAATATGCAAACTTTTAAACGTGTAGATGTTTATCCCTTCATCTCCTCTGCCTTGCTCTTAATCAATACTGGATATGTATACTTGTTTTCATATCAAAACATATCGACCAACATGTTACACTGTTTATTTTTTTTTAGCATTACAAAGCACATAAGTGAAAATAAGAGATACATCAAAGGAGGAATTTAGGTAAATGGATATAAAATACCACACATCCACATCCTTCATGTCTCCTGCTGTTATTTCTGCTAATATTTACTTCTTCTTCATGAAGCTTAATGCACAATAATATAACAATATTTCTAGCTAAATAATTTGATACGAATTTTGATGTTCTTTACGCCCTAATACTCCCCCCCCCCCCCCCCCCGTGACAAAGTTCGCGCTTTTACTTTGAAAGCAAGATTCGCCTTGCTTCCGGTAACACTTCGGCAGCTTGACGCAGCTCGCGAGCCTGCCGGGCCGGTCACTCCGCCGACAGTTTCAACACACAACATTCACAAAACACGGTTTAAATTTTACCACAAAAACAATATACATTATTTGTATTAAATTTGAATGTGTGACGTCGGCACAGGTAATTCCACGTTCGAATTTATTTTTTATTATGTATTTAAAAAAAAACTGATTGTATGCTGATGTGGCAGTGAAGGCCACGCCCCCTCCGTATGCGTTTCCGCATTTCCGGGCCGCAATTCTTCCCCTTCCGGTACATCTAAACATGGCGCCCCCCGCTCCGCTGCTCGCAGGTGGGTATCACGATCTGTACACTGACCGCTGCAGCGTGTCTGTTGTGTTTACACCGACGTGTCGGTTAGCAGCTGCAGTTTCAGCGGAAAACTAAAGAATCAGCAGCAGGCGAACTGAGCTGGCACGAGCGCTGACACGTTCCTCTCTCTCCTATGGAGAAAACCTCACGCCGAACTGCATTCAAAACCAGGCAGTTTATTATTATTTTGCTCACCGGCAAATGTGCAAGCCTCCTAGAAAGAGACTTAAGATCTCTGTTGAATCCTTAGGATCTTCTGGTAAATTCGGCGTGAATATGATTCACCTCGCAGCCTTTTATTTCAATAAAATCAACTTTTATAACTGGTCCACTCTCCTCCCTCCCGCCTCTGTATTTCCCTATTTTCGTGGAGGACGATTGTGGGAAATAACAGTCACGCCAGTCATAAAAAGTAACATTTTATTGACCTAACTGTGGCTTGAAGGATTGTATCTGTGCCGAATTGAACAGTGAATCGTTAAGTTTTCAGAAAAGTCTCTAGTCATATTTAATGCGGTGTGTAGTTCAGCCGATAAGCTAGGTAACATTAAATTGCCAGTTTTTTGAATGGACATTGGTCTCTGTTCTATCCATACAAGACCCACGCTGTCTCCGAGCTATGGCAAAGTCTCTGCATCTGATATCGAACCCACTGATGACTGACTAGATATTATTTGATCAGTGTGATCAATTATCAGTTTAATCACCAAATTATCAGAATGAACTTTGGTCTCTGATGGGATTTTATTAGATTTGGCTTCAAATAAATCTCAGCTGGTTTTGTCTTGATCTTTGCTCTTCACTATAAAGATAAAACTGAGGATCAGATTTAGACTCGGCTCATCATGTCAGTTCAGCAGTGATCGGCTCTGCCTCACTCTGATACCAGCAGCCGGCTGGCAGTTTAATGTTAAGAGGCTGTTGTTCTCACTGGAACACAGAGGCATGCTGGGAAATGCTGCTGGTTAACGGGTCAGACTGAAACATGAAATATCATCATCCAGACAGGCAAACACATTTTATTTACTCATTTAATGATTTCATTAATTCTTCATTAAACACAGTAGCCTAATGTTTCCCTCCATTCAACTCTGCTGACACTAAAATAACTTCATCAGTCTGGTTTCAGTGGAGAGTTTTAGTGTCTGAATGTTTCGACAGGGCTGCAACTAACGACTATTTTCATTGTCGATTATTTTCTCGATTAATGGATTAGTTGTTTGTTCTATAAAATGTCAGAAAATGGTGAAAAATGTGGATCAGTGTTTCCCAAAGCCCAAGATGACGTCCTCAAATGTCTTGTTTTGTCCACAATCCAAAGATATTCAGTTTACTGTCATAGAGGAGGAAAGAAACCAGAAAATATTCACATTTAAGAAGCTGGAATCAGAGAATTTTGACTTATTTTTCTTAAAAAATGACTCAAACCGATTAATCGATTATCAAAATAGTTGGCGATTCATTTAATAGTTGACAACTAATCGATTAATCGTTGCAGCTCTAGTTTCAGAGGCTTGGAGGAAACTGGAGGAAACACTGAACACTGTGATTTTTTGGCATGAAAATGACAAAAAGGATTCTGACAAAAAACCCTTTAAAGACGTCAGAAGCCTTCAGTGTCCCTGCTGGCTGCTGCCAGTCTGCTCCACAGACCGGGGAGTCTGGAAGAGTCTGGAAAAACAGTTTGGTGATTCCAGGTCTTCTTGATAAGTTTAGAAATTGCACAAAAAAGTTTGTAAAAAAAAGTTTGTTCTCTGAAGTCTGAAACTGCCTGGAGAGAAGGACGGAGTTTAGAAAATGTAATAACTTTAAATCTAAGTAGCCATCGGACAAAATCACATTTTTAAATCTGCATTGAATGTTTTTGATCAGATATTGATAGAAATAGAGAATATTTAATATTTGATTTCCTGTAAGAGAGAAAGCCGTTCGTGGAGCTTGCAGTTTTCATCTTTTCAGTAATAAGTTAATATCGAGATGCTGTTGGTCCAGATAATCGTCAGCTGCTTTTATCACATGTGACATGTGGCCTGTCTGCTGACCTGTGTGTGTGTGTGTGTGTGTGTGTGCGTGTGTGTATGTGTGTGTGTGTGTGTGTGTGTGTGTGTGTGTGTGTGTGTGCAGTGCGTGGATCCGACGGGACGCTGCTGCTCTGCGGGCCGCCCGGCTGTGAGGAACACCCGTCCTTCCACAGGTCAGAGCTTCACCTCCACAGTATCATCTGCTCACCAAGATCAGATTTTTCCTTCCCGTTCATTTGAATGGAAACTGACATTTGAACACGTTGGTGAACAGTCAGGCTGGGCATCGGCAAGGACCTCACCATACGATACGCATCACGATACACTGCAATACACATCATTTACTGAAAATTTAAAAATAGAGCTGAAAATACAACTTGCTGTGTACCACCTGGTAGTCTAATATGTAAATCACATTATATTGATAACTCAGCGGACAAATTGAGTCCAAACTATTTAATTCAAAGGGATTTGAGGGAAAGTTGAGGACATTTTAGATCCGTTTAAAACATGAATAATTTTTTTTTAATGTATCGATAGGAGGGGCTGGAAAATCAATACAGTATCATGGAAAAAAATATTGCAATACTCAGCTGTATGGATTTGTTTGCACAGCCCTAGTGAACAGATTCAACAGAACATAATTTCACCAGACAGCATTTTTGTATTGATAGAAGAGGACACAGCGGAGGGATACCATGTAGGAGAGATAGTTCCTGTTTGGGAGACCGGATCTACTTTTATTTTAGTGTATGCTTTCAATGCTTTATTGTCTTACAGCAGGATCTGTTGTTGAATCTGTTCATCAGTGTTCTGTGTCAGTTTCCATTCAAATGAACGGGGAGTAAAAATGTGATGTTGGTGAGTAGATGATATTGTATTGTGGTTATGTTACAGCTCAGTGGAACGTTGCTGTAACTGTTCTGTAATATTCAGTCAGGTTGTGTTAAAGCAGCTGTTTGTCCTCAGAGATCCTCGGCAGAGCAGGTGTGTGACGTTCAGCAGAGACGGGACGCTGTTCGGCTGGTGCAACGGAGACAAGTGAGACCCTGACCTCTGACCCCTGACCCCTGACCTCTGACCCCTGACCTCTGACCTCTGACCCTTGCCTGATATCAGACAGAACTGTCAACTGGTTCCACTCCGTCTCCATCTTCAGTCTTCATTGCCTCCACTCTAACTCATTTCCGTGGGGGGGGGGCGGGGGGATTGGATTTTCCCTAACCAATCACTAGAGACCGACGTATCCGCCTGAATCTAACGTCATTTTAAGTCGACGCTGATGCGTAGCCATGACGACACCAGAGACGGTTCAGACAGTATAGAGCATCTTTGACGACACAGAGCCAAGTAAAAACAAAGTACGACGACTTTTAATGGATTCAGAACAGCCTGGATAGCAGCGTCCATCTTGTCTACAGCGTCTCCATTGTTGTTGTTACTCCTCCTTGGTTCCGGCGCACAGCTTGACAACAGCTTGACGACGGCGTTAGTCCCGCCCCTGGCTCTAATTGGCTAATCGTTAGTCCCCCCCCGGTGCTCATCGGACCGATCGTTTTTCAACCGAGAAACTTCTGTTTCATCTCACGATGCCAGACCAGAATCAGTCAACTGGTGGAGTAGGCGGAGCCAAAGGTCTGGACCCAGGCAACTCTGACCCCTGACTAGAGGTCTTCATGGGTCTACCCGGACCCTAGGATCCAAGACCTGACCCGGGACCCGTATGGGTTCGGGTCCACGTTTTATTATGGTCAATCGGGTCCGGGTCGGGTCCCCGGGTCTGTTTATCATATTGTGTAATACCCGAGTGGATCCCAGAAGACCCGTGATCAGCGCTGTGTAACTTGGGTGATGATCAGGCTGACCTGGGATCAGATTACAAGAGCGAAACTAAGGTGAAAAAAAAAAACGTTGAGCGGCGCCAGGGAGTCGGAGCGGAGGAAAGGATGAAGATGGGAACCTTCTTCACCGAGGGGAAAAATAAGCTAAAAGAAAATGAATATAAAGAGGTCAAACCCAGCCGCTCCTTTTCTGTCTCGGCCTCCTTCAGGCAAACTGTGGACAAAGAGACCAGACAGTAAGATCTGCTGTGTGTTAGGGAGAGGGAATGTGTTCGGTCCTCATCAGAAGAGCCAGATGTGATATTACGGCCAATTTATCACCGCAGGAACGCAAAACCGACCAATAGAAACAATGGACTGCAACTATTGTTTTAATCCTCCATTTAACATGCAGTTTAATTTCCTTGTCACTCAGCCTGTTGTAGCTTCATAGCTGCTAGATTCCATTCTGGAGTCTCACTGCCATCTACTGGACAAACTGTAGAACGGCACGACTTGGCAAGTCTTTCTGTAATTTTATTTCCTTTTATTAGGCACCATATGTTGCATCCGACAACGTAGAAGTAGAAGGCATTTTTACTGGCAACTTTAATTACCGGGTTTGTCGGGTCCATAAAATAGACCCGGTGTATATATATATATTTTCAATATATTTTCCAATCGGATCTTGGAACGAATTTCCCGGGTCCATTAGGGTTCGGGTCCGTCATTTTGGATCCGTGAAGACCTCTACCCCCTGACCCCCTGACCCCTGACCTCTGACCCCTGACCCCTGACCTCTGACCTCTGACCTCTGACCCCTTACTGTTGGTTGCTTGTGGAGTGTGTCTGGATAAATGATCAACGCAGTGATCACACACTTTTCCTATTATAACATTTTTTAATTTTGTTAGTAATGTTTTCACATGAGCTCATATTTCATTGACTTTCATTGGAAAATTTGCATATCAGAGTCACAGAGCTTGTTGATTAATTGTGATGGAACTAAATAGTTGGTAGTTTATAGAGAATTCATGAAATAAACTGATCAGTTAATTGCAAAAACGATGTATTACGATGTATAGATGGAAATCTCTTATTTATTGAGATTATATTTTCATGTAAAATGCCAGAAAAACACATGAATTATGCCTGTCTGTCTGTGTGTGTCCCTGCCTGTCTGTCTGTGTCTGTCCCTGCCTGTCTGTCTGTGTGTGTCCCTGCCTGTCTGCCTGTCTGTGTCCCTGCCTGTCTGTCTGTGTGTGTCCCTGCCTGTCTGCCTGTCTGTGTCCCTGTCTGTCTGTCTGTGTCCCTGCCTGTCTGCCTGTCTGTGTCCCTGTCTGTCTGTCTGTGTCCCTGCCTGCCTGTCTGTCTGTGTCCCTGCCTGCCTGTCTGTCTGTGTCCCTGCCTGTCTGTCTGTCAGAGTCAGTGTAGTGAAGACGTCAGACGGCTCCCTGGTCTCGACCTTTGACCTCCCTAAGACGGCTCTGCTGGAGTTCTCTCCTCTCAACACAGTGCTGGTGACCTGGCAGCCGTACAGCAGTATGACCCTCACCTGTTCACCTGTTCACCTGTTCACCTGTTCACACTTCACACTTCACCTGGTCACTAGTTTACACTACTACCAGTTAACAGTTTACCAGTTTAATAATAATAACAATAAACTTTATTTATACAGCAAATTTCCAAAACAATCTATATAAATCCTTAACCTGCTGTTTGTTTAATGGCACTACTACAGCTTATAATGACAGATACTGGAGACATGTTTATATTATTATTAACAACAGGAGTATCAGCAGTACTTGTAGTGGTAACAGGATTAGTAGTGAGTAGAAGAAAGTTGTTTTTATCAGCACTTGGATTGATACATTTAGTTATGTAACTCATTAAAGTGTGTTTTTATTTTGTTAGTGTAAGTTTTGGTGGTATTGGTATTAATAGTAGTATTACTTCTCCTGTTGTGTTTCCTTTTGGTGTGTGTGTGTGTGTGTGTGTGTGTGTGTGTGTGTGTGTGTGTGTGTGTGTGTGTGTGTGTGTGTGTGTGTGTGTGTGTGTGTGTGTGTGTGTGTGTGTGTGTCAGAGACTCAGGAGAATCCTCAGGGTGACGCCAACCTGCAGCTGTGGGAGCTGCAGACCGGCCGCCTGCTCAAAGCCCTGTACCAGAAGAAGGTTGAGGCCTGGTGAGTCCACTGCCACGCCACGACACGCCACGCCACGACACGCCACGCCACGACACGGCACAACACCGCCACGCCACAACACAACACAACACGCCACGACACGACACGCCACGACTGTATTGTTGCCTCCTGTCAAAGTGTGCTATAGCAAAACCCTGAAGCCCTGCCTGTGACAGTCCACTGTAACTGTTGTTGTGGATTGTAATTGGTCCGTTCCTGTCTGAATGTGTGTAGGTGTCCCAGCTGGTCTGAAGATGAGAAAATCGCTGTGAGGAGCGTCAACAATGAGCTTCACTTCTTTGAGAACAACGACTTCAGTAAGAAACCAGCTTCCATGTTCCACCAATATAAACAACACACAGCTAGCTACCAACATAAACAACATAAACAACACAGCTAGCTAACAACATAAACAACACACAGCTAGCTAACAACATAAACAACACAAACAACACAGCTAGCTAACAACATAAACAACACAAACAACACAGCTAGCTAACAACATAAACAACACAAACAACACAGCTAGCTAACAACATAAACAACACAGCTAGCTAACAACATAAACAACACAAACAACACAGCTAGCTAACAACATAAACAACACACAGCTAACAACATAAAAACAACATAGTGTATTTCACACTAACAGGTTTGCCTGTGATCTGAAGCAGCTGAAATGTTTTTTCAGACTCCATCGCCAACAAGCTTCATATGCAGAAGGTCTCTGACTTCGTCCTGTCGCCTGGAGGTCAGCCCAGCAAGGTAAGAGCCTCAGCATGAGAAACACCTGGATGCTGATCAGACCGGGTTCAGTGACAGAAGGTTTTTAATAATCTTTATCATAGTGCGATAAAAAAACTAGGGTCCTGTGCTTTAACTAGGCCAGGCGGGATGCGGTTTGTGATCGACTTGGGCTTTTGTGATGATAGAAGGAGACTAGGGCTGGGCGATATGGACCAAAAATCATATCTGTATTTTTAGGCTGAATGGCGATACACGATATATATCTCTGTATTTTCTGTGAAGTGAACTAAATGTTCAGTTGTAAGTCAAAGCCACATGTGAGATGTCACAAACACGTTTATTAAAACAAGACTGTGATCAAAATAAAATGCAAAGACAAGGTTTCCTTCCCTGTTTTAGAACAGTCTGGTAAGTTCAGGAAATGACATCACTTTACTGTAATGCAGCCTTTAAAACCAGGAAAAGACACTTATGCCATATCACCATATTACCATATCCAAAATCTAAGACGATATCTAGTCTCATATCACGATATCGATATAATATTGATATATCGCCCAGCCCTAACGGAAACAACTGTTCACTCTCCTCCTTCCTTTCCTCGCCACCTTTGAGTTACTTCTTGGTAGGAAGAGGAGAGGGAGTGAGGGATGAGAGGAAACGAGCCGCTGAGTAACTCCGCCCCTCCCCCCGGATGTCCCCCCCCCCCCCCCCCCCAGGTAGCGGTCTATGTGCCGGGCAGTAAAGGCGCCCCCTCCTTCGTCCGGCTCTACCAGTACCCACAGTTCGGCGGACCGGGCGCTGCGCTCGCCAACAAGAGCTTCTTCAAGGCCGACAGAGTCTCCATGCTGTGGAACAAGAAAGGTGAGGAGGAAGAAAACACACACACACACACACACACACACACACACACACACACACACACACACACACACACTCCAGGCTTCCCACCGGTCCTGGAAATACCTGCTCCATGTTATTCTGCTGTCAGGAACATGAATGGTGATATCAGCTCCATGTTATTCTGCTGTCAGGAACATGAATGGTGATATCAGCTCCATGTTATTCTGCTGTCAGGAACATGAATGGTGATATCAGCTCCATGTTATTCTGCTGTAGTAATCACTAATGAGACTCTTGACCATCACAGTTTCACAAGCTCTCCATCCAAATTATATTATTGTCACTTTGTAACGACATTTTTAAATTGTTGTTTACATTCTAGCAGCCAGTTTTAACAGCTTGAGTCTTGACTTGAAGCATGAAGAGAAGACCTGAGACTTGAGTTCTTGACTTGGGTTCTGGTGACTTGGGACTTGACTCTGACTTGGGTTCTGGTGACTTGGGACTTGACTCTGACTTGGGTTCTGGTGACTTGGGACTTGACTCTGACTTGGGTTCTGGTGACTTGGGACTTGACTCGCTCTTGGGTTCTGGTGACTTGGGACTTGACTCTGACTTGGGTTCTGGTGACTTGGGACTTGACTCGCTCTTGGGTTCTGGTGACTTGGGACTTGACTCGTTCTTGGGTTCTGGTGAATTGGGACTTGACTCTGACTTGGGTTCTGGTGACTTGGGACTTGACTCTGACTTGGGTTCTGGTGACTTGGGACTTGACTCTGACTTGGGTTCTGGTGACTTGGGACTTGACTCTGACTTGGGTCCTGGTGACTTGGGACTTGACTCTGACTTGGGTTCTGGTGACTTGGGACTTGACTCTGACTTGGGTTCTGGTGACTTGGGACTTGACTCTGACTTGGGTCCTGGTGACTTGGGACTTGACTCTGACTTGGGTTCTGGTGACTTGGGACTTGACTCTGACTTGGGTTCTGGTGACTTGGGACTTGACTCTGACTTGGGTTCTGGTGACTTGGGACTTGACTCTGACTTGGGTTCTGGTGACTTGAGACTTGACTCTGACTTGGGTTCTGGTGACTTGGGACTTGACTCTGACTTGGGTTCTGGTGACTTGGGACTTGACTCGCTCTTGGGTTCTGGTGACTTGGGACTTGACTCTGACTTGGGTTCTGGTGACTTGGGACTTGACTCTGACTTGGGTTCTGGTGACTTGGGACTTGACTCTGACTTGGGTTCTGGTGACTTGGGACTTGACTCGCTCTTGGGTTCTGGTGACTTGGGACTTGACTCTGACTTGGGTTCTGGTGACTTGGGACTTGACTCTGACTTGGGTTCTGGTGACTTGGGACTTGACTTGACTTGGGTTCTGGTGACTTGGGACTTGACTCTGACTTGGGTTCTGGTGACTTGGGACTTGACTTGACTTGGGTTCTGGTGACTTGGGACTTGACTCTGACTTGTACTCTGATGACTTGAAAAGGTTTCTAAAGTCTTGACTTGAGATCTTGTGTTTGTGTAAATGACTTAGATTGAAAGTGATGAGATTTGTTCCAGCAGACGACTGAATTTAAATTCTGTTTTCTGAATTTGTATGGAATGATTGAATTTATTGAAGTTGAAACTGATTATAGAAATCAAACTCATGATGCTCTTACCAAGTTTGTATCCTATTAAAACCATATTGCATTGAAAAGTCCTAGATATTTAGTTTTCTTTAAGATATTAAATTGATACTGGACTCTTGATTTGTTCTGACTTGACTTGCTGTTCTACATTTAGACTTGAGACTTTTTCTGAATTTCTTCCTCCTGTAAAGCCACGGCATCTTGTCAGCTTTGCTCTGTACAGGAAGGTCGTTCTTCTTCTGATTTATCATAAAAAAAACCCAAAAAAACCCCACCAGGATGTTTATAGAAACGTGTCCTGACAGGTGATGCTCTGTTCTTCTGTGTCTTCGTTGTTTCCATGGCGACCGGACGGCAGCCTCGGCGCTGCTGGTGACGGCGAGCACCGAGGTGGACAAGACCGGGGCGTCGTACTACGGCGAGCAGACGCTGCACTACCTGGCCGTGAACGGAGAGAGCGCCGTGGTCCAGCTGCGTGAGGACTCCTGCTCTTATCACTTATTAGTCATATTATTAGTAATATTGTCATCAGTGGTAGAAGTTCTGGCCTCATATCTTTTCATTGGTGATGTTTGTCTTGTCCCGCGGTCTTAATCAGGGCTGCAGCTAACGATTATATTCACTGTCGATTAATCTGTGGGTTATTTTCTCGATTAATCGATTAGTTGTTTGTTCTATAAAATGTCAGAAAATGGTGAAAAATGTGGATCAGTGTTTCCCAAAGCCCAAGATGACGTCCTCAAATGTCTTGTTTTGTCCACAACCCAAAGATATTCAGTTTACTGTCATAGAGGAGGAAAGAAACCAGAAAATATTCACATTTAAGAAGCTGGAATCAGAGAATTTTGACTTATTTTTCTTTAAAAGATTACTCAAATTGATTAATCCATTATCAAAATAGTTGGGGATTAATTTAATAGTTGACAACTAATCGATTAATCGTTGCAGCTCTAGTCTTAATGTGGAGAAACACTAACAATACCACAGCTGCGTACGGAAGCCCATTGAGGACATTTCTATACAACTTAACTTGAGATAATGAGTTATTTATGTCGTTATCTCCAGATAACACATTTTGTTTTCCTGGGATAGTGACATAATTTGTTTTTAAAATAATTTGAGGAAACATGTGATGTCAGAGCAGCGGTGTGATGTCAGAGCAGCAGGTGGAGGCCGGGCATCACACATCAACATCTTGTTCTCATTATCTCAGGGAAACAACATGTGTTATCTCGAGATAATGACAAATAACTATCTTGAGAAAACAAAGAAAATTAAGTGGTAACAATTTACAATAAGGGAACATTAATTAGTTAATGTTTTAGTTTAGTTAATGGATTAATTAACAGTTAACTAATGTGTCTGGTAATAATTTACTAATGGTGTTCATGTTAACTAAGGTATTAATTTATACATTATTTAATAGTCATCTTTTTTTTTTGTGACCAA